>NC_058130.1:145227095-145364926 GCF_016433145.1 Gracilinanus agilis
CCCCCCCGCAGCGTCACCACGCACGGCCCCCGCCCCGCCCCCCTCCACCTGCACCCGGGAGCGGCCGGAAAGATACGAACGCGCCCAGGCGGAAAGGGCCGAGAGACCGGCCTGGAGTGCGAAGTGCTGCCGTGTTGTGGCGGACAGCGCCGCCCCTGGGCCGAAAGAGAGATGTGAAGGGCCGTGGGCGTCTGCGAGATTCCTTTTTTTCTGCTCTTGTTGTAGGTCCCTAATTGGGACCCGGGAGGGTTGGGAGGAGGGGGATGGGGTCTAAGCCCCTTTGGCTAGCTTGTTAAAAGTGTGTTAATGCTCGCGCAGTGTGTGATCCCGGCTAAGCCTTGGTCACTAACGCGGCCGGCCGTAGTGACCGAAAAGATCGCATTCCCAGCCTCCTCCTCCTCCCCCCATTAATTTTGCTGAGTTTGGTAGGGTTCGGGTTTTCTTTCTTTTTTTTCTTCCGGTTGTTTTGGACCAGGAAATAGTGAGTCGTGCCCTGCCCGTGGTCTGTGGGGACTTTTGTTTGGAAAAGGTTATCAAGAGAGCGGAAAAAGGAAAAAAAAAACTTTGAAAATTTAGGCTTATAGATGGATTGCAGGACAGATAGCCATAGTCTGTCTAGCTTTTCTGGCTACCTGCAGTGTAGACTGGGTTTCTTTGTATCACACCCTTACATACCTTCCCAGGGAGC
Organism: Gracilinanus agilis; assembly: GCF_016433145.1. Classification (NCBI taxonomy): domain Eukaryota; kingdom Metazoa; phylum Chordata; class Mammalia; order Didelphimorphia; family Didelphidae; genus Gracilinanus; species Gracilinanus agilis. The sequence goes on from NC_058130.1 coordinate 145,227,784, forward strand.
CAACTTTCCTCCAATCAGGATTGTAGAGGCAGGGTTTCCAAAGCCCTCTAAGTTTGTATTTGCAGTACACTTTGCTTCTGAATATTTGGGGGTGAGGGAGGTTGGGGAGGGGTCAGGACCTGATATTTTATCCTTGTTGAGAACTCTTCATTAGAAACCTTCCAACAATGCAGATCTCATCTGTAACTTAACGGTGCTGGGAGTACTAAGATAGTGACTTCCCAGGGTCTCACTGCCAATGTCACAGGCTGGACAATTTACAATCCCAGGTCTTTCTGACTGAAGTTGACTCAATCCATTACTACACCATGCTGCCTCTCTATCAACTAGGCCTAACTCATGATAATAAACGAAGGCCAAGTCTAGGTCAGTTCCTCTCCCCTCTAATGCTCTCTCTCCCAGCCTTGTGAGAAGCCACTCTGCTTCTCCCTCAGCTTTATGGTCCAACTACAGATATTTTTCTCCTTCCAGGAGGCTGGTACATGAGCAAAAATTCAATTCAAAAAACATCACAAACAAAAAAACTCAAAAAAAGTGATTACTATGTGCCAGACAGTGTGGTGGTGCTGGGGATACAAAAAAGACAAGAGTAAGACAGTTTTTATCTTCAAGGAATTTACAATTGACTAGGGAGATACAACTTGTCCAAATACAGGATACATGCAAAATAGATACAAAGTGATGGGAAAGGGGAGATTAACAACTGGGGAAATCAGGAAAGATCTCTTAAAAGTGTAAGGTAGCACTTGAGGTGAGTCTTGAAGGAAGCCAAGGGTTCCAAGAGACTGAGGTGAGGAAGGACAAAAAACACACAGAGACTGAAGATAGAATACCTTGTACAAGGAACTGGCAAGTAGACCAGTTGGGCTAGAATTTAGGGTACAGTCATGTGAAAAATGATTAGAAAAATAAAAATATAGGCTAGAACCAAATGTGAAGCACTTAAGTGCCAAACAAAAGGAGTTTGTATTTTATCCTAGTGAAAATTAGGTTAGCTACTGGAGCTTTTTAAGCAAATCAAAGTTTTAGGAATATGAGCGAGGGCCTGAAATAGAGTAGTTGTGGTGAAGAGTTGAGAAAAAGAGAGGGACAATGCTAGGGGTATTTTAAAGGAAAAATAAACAAGGCTGAGTAACTGATTGGATAAAGGGAGGTGGGCACTAAAATAGAGGGAATCAGAGAAAATGATTTCAGGGTTTCAAACCTGGTTTGACCTGTTAGTTGTGCTGCTTTTCTGGATTGGAAATGTTTTAGCCTTAGAGAAATTAAAAGGGAGAATGGGTTTAGATGGAAAGATAATCAATTTAGTTTTGGACATGTTGAATTTAATATGCCTATGAGATATCAATGAGTCAGTCAACAGGCTGTTTTACTAAGTGCTTACTCTGTACTGGAATATACCCAGCAAGGGGAATATTAGATAGATGATAAATCTCACTTCCTCCTGGCTTCCCTGGCTTCCTTCAAGTTTCAGCTTAAAGCCCACCTTCTATAGGAAGCTTTTCCCAATACTTCTTTAACTCTTATACCTTCCCTTCATTATTTCCTTTTTATCATATGCGTGTAGTTGTTTGAACATATCTGCTTGCTTACTTTTTCATTAAATTGCGAGCACTTTGAGGGCAAGGATTGTCTTTTGTGTTTCTTTGTATCCTCAGTGCTTCACATAGTGCCTAACACATAATAGATAATTAATTAATGTGAATTGAATTACTGTATAACCTGCAAATATGACTAGGAAGGATCAGTGAAAAAGAACCATGATAGAGCAGGGTCACAAAAATCCAAGGAGGAGAGGACATGTAGAATGAAAGGGTAGTTAACAGCATGAAAGAGGGAAAAAACAATTGGATTTAGAAATAAAACAGTGGTGACTTTAGAAAGAACATTTACCCTCAAATGGTATACCCTGATAGATCTATGAATCTATAAGTGACCTAATTTCATTTGTTTGATCTGAAAAATACATCATCATGACATTTCTTGGCCATTTCCAAATCATATCACTGTGTTCATATCCTCCCCCAATCTACTTTCCAACTCTAGCTCCCTTGATTGTTGTTTTACCCTTTTAAGACTGTAAGTTCTCTGAGAACAAGATCTGTCTCACTTGCTTATATTGGGATGGCCATTGTCTGGCACATAATAAGTACAATTAAATGAATTTTTTTTCATTCACCTATTCATTGAAATGGGTTAAGAAGTGAATAGAAGGTGAGAAAAGAGACTCAGCAACGTGCCTAACACTCAGAAAGTAACAATTAAATGTTTGGATGAGAGCAAATCACTACATCTCTGAATTTTTGTTCCTTTGTCTGTAGGGATAGGGCCTAGACTTGTGGTTTCTTTAGTTTAGAGAACTTCCAGGTAAGAAAAATTCCCTTATCGACAAACCTTGTACCTTCTTTGCAACTTAGAGAGTTGTCTAGAGGACTGAGAGGTCAGTATGTGTCAGATAGGAGACTTGAACTAAGGTCTTCCTGGCTCTAAGGTCTTTTCTCAATCCACTATTCCATGCTACTCTTTAAAATAAAGATATTTGCCCCTCTCTATCTCTGAGGACTATGGTGAAACTCTTACCATCAATATATATACAAAGCTGTTATTCCACTATCTACCTCACACAGGATTGTCCTAAGGAAAGTGCTTTGCAAATGGTAAGGCCTATAGAATTGCCCAGGGGGCTGATTCCATTGATTTTTTTAAAATTGTACTCCATCTCTGGCTTGAAAGAATCTCAGCCTTTGAAAAGCAAGAAAACACTTACAAATGTCTTCCCTTGGGCCCCAAAACAGTGGAATCAAGCTATATCAACTGAAGATCTTCCCATTACATCCCACTATCAACAATGTGCTATGATGGTTTTTTTCTACCTTGTTAAAAAAAAAAGAAGCCATTTGGCCAACAAGTATTTTCAGCATATATCCAATCCTACATAACTGGCTGTGGAAAAAGGCAAAAGAAAGACTACATCCAATTCGTCTTTGATATTTTTGATCTCATGGCATAGAAAGGGAAACAAAATACAAGCCCTGATAAACTGTAGGCAATATATATAGCAGAAAATGCTACATCTGTCACATCAGTTCTCCTCTCTATACTCACATGGCCATCACCCTAATTCCTGCCCTTGACACTTCTTGTCTGGAATATTGCAATTGCCTCATAATTACTGTCCCTGCAACCAGCCTCTCACCTCTTCAAACCATCCTCAATGCAGCTGATAAATTGATATTCCTAATGTACAGGTCTGCCCTTGTCACTCCTCAAGAAGCTTTGGTGGCTCCCTATTAACTCTAGAATAAACTCCTCTGTTTGGCATTTAAAGCCCTTCATGAACATCTAGCTCCAACCTACCTTTCCAGTCTGATTACACAATACTTCCCCCTTATGAGATCTATGTTCCAGCCAAGAGCATACCTGCTCTTCCCTATACTTGACATTCCATCTCCTCCCTTTGTTGCTTTGTGCTGTCTTCCATGCCTGGAATGCTCTCCCTCTCACCTCTGAGTCTTGGAACCCCTAGCTCCCTTCAAGGTACAGCTTAAGTATTATCTCCTAAATAAGGCCTTTCCATATTCTGCCTCAATCCCACTTACTTTGAGTATTTTGTATTTACTTATCTGTGACCACACTGTTGTCTTTCCTCCTAAAATGTAAGTAAGTTCCTTTAGGTCAGAGACTTCTATTTTGTCGCTATATCCCCAGCGCTCGGCATATAGTAAGTCACCGAATAAACATTTGTTGACATGAATGTTTCTACTCCAGTAAGGTTAGAATAAGACCCAGAAGTAGAGGCAGATGACAGGAAGTAATCCAGGCCTGGGGTTTGGCAAGGCATGAGTAGAAATAGGAAAAGGGACTCATTTATAGTTGAACTTTTCACTTCATACAGTTAAGGCTATGGTTAGAGCAGGAGTCCAGAGCATCAGAGATGAACTGGGAGAAAAGAGAGAAAGAGATAGAGAGACCAAGAGTCATGGTAAGGTTTAGGAGTGAAGTAGAGGAAGAAATAGTATTGGAAATGAAGTTATGATCAGAAAAAGGAATTTTATTGTTCACAAGAGGAAATATTAATTTGTGTTTTGAAGTTCTAAGGCATAAAGGTAGAGATTGAGGTCAGGAAGAAGAGGGAAAAAAAGAGAGAATTATCTAGATACTGGTAAATGTCCAAGTTAAGGATCTGGACAAATCACGTGAAAATCAAAGGAGAAAAAAACTGCTCAGTGTTGATGGCAAAAGGGGAAGTCTAGAAGTGTCAATGAGGAGCCAGAGATGTGCTTGTTCCTCCTCTTGGTCCAAAGTGTTAAAAGACATGAGAGAAAGAATACCCAGGACTTGAGAAGGTGCCCAGCTATGCAATGTCTTTAGGAGGAAGTCTTTGTGAAAAAAAGATACGGTGTAATAAAAGGTGCTATGGGATGAAGGAATATATATTAAGCATAGAACCAGGGGTTCCATAGTCCACAATGGGAAAGGAAGGTAGAATAGAAGAAGGACTAGGGAAAGAGAGATACAGATGAGCTGACTGATAATAAGAGAATATAGTGAGGTGCCTAAGGAAGGGGTTTGGAATTTTAATATATGGTGACTGGGTTATAAGAATGGGAAGAAGAGGTAGTAATTTGCTAGCCATAGGTTGGGGGAAGTATCATTAGACTGGAGCTCCCAAACCCAGAATCCTGTGATAACCTAGACCATATTCTCTCAACCACCAGAGATGAGGATCACTAGTGAAAAGATCAAGTCAGTTAGTGAGGGGCATCCAGGTATTTAGGGCCTGATTGAACTGAAACTTGGAGATTTCTAAATGCAGTTCCTGAGCAGGAGCAGGGTTGAAGTTCTACTCTCCCATATCTGGTGAGAGAAAAGGGAAGAGAGGTACTATGGAAGAGCCTTGATTAGTGTCATCAGGTCTACCTGGATGCTTGACAAATTAATGAATGGAATATCAGTCAGTTAACAAACATTAAGCACCTGTCAGGCAGTGTTCTAAGAGATAAAGAGCATGGAGTCCAAAGTCCCAAAGTGGACAATGTGCCACACAGTGTACTGAAAGCTAGATGTACAGAGAGAAAAGCTAGATAGGTCCTGCTCTCAAGAAGCTTCCAGTCAAATTGAGAAAGACAATGCAAGAAGGTGATACTATAATGATAATGTGAGGCAGAACAGATGAAGCATGTGACGGTAGGTCCAGGGACATTATGTTCCTGGTCAGGAGGGTTATAAACCCAGAGATGATGGAGCAGGGTCACCTCCACTCACTGTACTACTGATAACGTTACAAAGGTAGGACTAATTAATTAACTAAATATGAGAGGGGAGGGAGAAGAAAGTCCAAAATAACTCTGATATTAGGAACATGGGAGATTAGGTAAATGGTGATGGTAACAAAAAGAGTTGAAGTCAAAAGTCAATCAAGAATTGATTGACATAAATATAATAAGTACCCATTACATGCCAAGCAAAGAAACAGCAAAGGCCACCTGGTTAGAAATCTAGCCTAAGAATCAAGAAGACTTGAGTTTAAGTCCTGCCTTTGATCCATACTAGTTATAATGACCCTGAGCAAGTTGCTTAACCTCTCATTGCCCCATGGCAACTCTCTAAGACTTAAATTTCAGAGAAGGTATCTATCTACCTTTGATAATTTGACAGTTCCTTATCTCAGGCCTGGTCTGATTAAAAATGTGTCAGACACTATGATGGGCACCGAGTATACAAATATGCAAAGTGAAATAGTCCCTGCTCTGAAGGAGCTTACAGTCTACCAGGAGAGACAAAACAAATTCATCTACAAAGTAAATACAAGGTGATTTTGGGGGTGGGGAGAGTAAAGGAGAGACTAGGGGCTGGAGGAATCAGGAAGAAATTCATTTAGGACATGGAACATGATATGAGCTTTGAAGGTAACTAGGTATATTAAGTAAAGGAGAAGAAAAAATTACTTCCAGGCAGAGGGGGCAGAATGATACAGAGCCAAGAAATGGAATGTGTATAGGGAGCAATGAGAAGGGCTGTTGGATAGAATTTAGAATGTGTAGAGTATTGTATGATAAACCTGAAAAGGTAGAATAGAGGCAGTTACCCAAAAGAGAAGGTTATATTTTATCTCAGAGGCAATTAGAAGCCAGGGTCAGACTATTGATTTAGGAACATCACTTTAGCAGCTGTTGATGTATTAGAGAAAGAGGTGAGAGGGAGAATGGTTGAGATCAATAAGGAGAACAGTTAGAACCAATTGCAGTAGTCCAGGTTAAAGGTGATAAAATTCTGAATTTATTCCTCTCTGGGCTCTACTCCTAATCCTTTGAACTTTTCACACCATACCACAACAGCCTTCTCACTCTGGAAGTTCACTCTGCCCTTGTGACCCCTTCCTTTGCTTTGTTTCTCCCAGAACCTCCATTTTAAGGAAAGTGTTTAGGCCAGTCATGTCTTCATTCTTCTCTGGGTTCAACTCCTACCTCTCTGATACCTTCTTTCCTCCCTCCACTCCTTTTTAGCTTCTTTTTATGTGAATGCACCATTAGAATGTAAACTTTTTGAAAAGAGGCAGTATGTTTCTTTCTGCCTTTTTTTAAACTCTTACCCTCTGTCTTAGAATTAATACTAAGTATTTGTTCCAAGGCAAAAGAACAAACAGTTAAGGGGTAAGCAGTGGGGGTCAAGTTACTTGTCCAGAGTCACATAGCTAGGACATGTCTGAGATCAGATTTGAACCCTGGACCTCCCATATCTAGTCCTGGCTCTGAAACCACTGAGGCACCTTGCTGCCCCTGTTTTGCTAGTATTTTTATTGCTAGTCTTTAGCTGAAGTGCCTGGAATATAGTAAAACACTTCATAAATGTTTTTTGATTTGATAAGGCATTGGTAGTTCAAGTAGAGAGAAGAGAGGGTGGTTGACAGAGATGTTTTGGGCATAGAAACAGACTTGGCAAATGATTAGATATGGGGGAATGAAGAGTCCAGGATGATTCTGAGGTTATGAACCTAGATGACGTAAAAGATTCTTGACAGGAACCCATCCCTCCCATTGTGTTTTCTGGAATGACTGCTCTATAAGTAACAAATCAGTTTTCATCTTAAATAAATCCAGTTGTCTCATGGACATCTTAAACTCAATAAGACTGAATACATTACCTTTTCCCCAAAAACTCTCCTCTTTTTAACTTCTTTATTACTGCAGAGGATACCATCTCCTTCCAGTTACTTAGGCTTACAACCTAGGTGTCACCTTTGACTGTTCACTCTTATTACTCCATGTCCTATTATTAGTTGCCAAGTCCTGTCATTTTTGCCTTTTTAACCATCTCTCATATATGTCTCCTTCTTTTCTCTGCACTGCCACCACCCCAATGAAGGCTCTCATTTTCTCATGTTTGGACTACTGTAATAACCTGTTAGTTGGTCTCTCGGTTTCAGTTCACTCCCCACTTCAATTTATCCTCCATTCAAGCTGTCAAAATGATCTTCCTAAAGTACGGACCTGATTGTCACCTCCCCAATTAATCAACTCCAGTGGGTCCCTATTACTCCTAGATTCAAATATAAAATTTGCCAAAAACTGGTCTTGGCCTATCTTTCCAGTCCTCTTATACCCTATATCCCCCATTCCAAATATTCTGATCTTCTTCCTGGCCTCCTGGGTATTCCTCAAACATGATGCTCCATCTTTTGACACCTGAGTATTTTCACTGGCTATCCCATACTGGAAGTCCTCTTCCTCCTTACCTCTGTCTTCTAGCTTCTCTGGCTTCTTTTAAGTCTTAGCTAAAGTCCTACTTTCTGCAAAAAGTCTTTTCAGAATTCTCTTAATTCTAGTACTTTCCTTCTATTGATTATCTCTAGTTTGTACAAAGATATTTGGATATCATCTCCCCAATTAGACTTCAAATTCCTTGAATTTTTTTTGTATTCCCAGCATTTAGTATGGTGCTTAGCACATAGTAGGTGCTTAATAAATACAAATTGACTGATTAACAGAAAAATAGGGAAATTAAGAAGAGGGGTGGCTTTGGAGAGAAAGATAATCAATTCTGTTTTGAACATGTTAGATTTGAGATGCCAATAGGGCATCAATTTAAAATTCTTCAATAGGTAGTTGGTGATACTAGACCAGAGCTCAAGAAAGAGATCAGGGTTAACAATGTATATAGGCTGAGAGTCATCTAAGGAGAGATAATAATGGAATTTTGGACATGTTGTATTCAAAATGTTCAGATAGAGATGACATGTAGGCTATTGGAAAAACAGGACTAGAACTCAGAAAAGAGGCCAGGACTAGAGATAACTGCATGGAAGTAGTAGTGAAAGTTGGAAATAAGCATCCAGATTTTGAGTTGCAAGAGATCATAGATGTCATATGATTTAACCTCTTCATTTTATAAGTGAAGAAACCAAGGTCCAGAGAGGTTAAATGATTTGGCCAAGGTCACATAGCTAGTGACTAGCAAAGCTAGGATTCAAACCCAGATCCACTGTCTCCAAAATCTGTGTGCTTTCCACTATATCATGGCTAGCTTAGGAAAGTAAGCAAAGTTATCAACTGAAAAAGCATATGTGTGAGGGGAGGAGAACACCTAGGTGGAGAGAGCAGTAGATCTGAGGTGGGGAAGAGCTAGGTTCAAATCTGGCTTCAGATACTTCCTAACTATATGACCCTGGGCAACTTCACTTAACCCCAGTTGCCTAGCCCTTATCATTTTGTCTTAGAGTTGTAACTAAAACAGAAAGAAAGAGTTTAAAAAAAAAGAAAGAAAGAAAAAGATAGGAAAAAAAGCATATTGGGAAATGAGCAGAGTACTAGGAACAGACCTTTAAAGATTTCTCCACATTAAAGGATTGGAAAGATTAGTCAGAGAAGGAGTAGTTGGATCTTGCTATCTAGTAGGGGATGATAGATAACCATAAAACCAAACTTTGTCCAATACAGATTGTTGAGAGATAGAAAAGAGAAATTATTTCTAGTTGGTGGGTTTTGGAGGATGTGGTCCCACAATAGAACTGAGACCAAAGAAGGAAGCAAGGAGAAGAACCTCCCAAGTTGGAAGGAAGAAAAGGATTTCAACAAGCATAAATGTGAAGAGAATTCATTCTAAACATGAAAGAAAGCCTGTGTTAAGTACATGGTCAGGAGAGGGCAGGATGAGATTAGGAAAGTAAGTTGCCTTAAATTGACTGGAAAGAATTATAATAAAGGGAATATTGAGGAGAAATAAGGGAAAGGTTGGTTAGAGCTAGATGGTGGAAAGTCTTGATTGGCAGCTTAAGGAGTGTCCTTTTTCAGGAGGTAATGGGGAACCACTGACAGTATTTGAGAATAGGAGTGACTTGTTCAGAGATGAGCACTGGATTATTACTTTGGTGGTGGGCATGGGATGTAATGAAAAGGGGAAACTGAAGGCAGAAAAACAAATTTGTTTATTAAAGGGATGATAAAGGATTGAACTAGGCATGACAGATCTAAGGATCTGAGAGAGTTAGGCTCTATTAGGGTTTGGGCACTCACGCTATCCATCTTTCTCATTCTTGGTAGGTCATTCCTTTTTCAAACACTGATTCTCATACTATCCTTAATACCATTTCTTAAAGAATAACCACTCCAGATATTGTAGAGCTAAACACAATACTTTCCCCAGCCTCCAATCTTTAAAAAAAAAACATATTTTTGTTATAAACTTGACAGTCATCAATAAAATATGAATGTTCCATTTAGGAAGGACAGACAATAGAAGTTTGCATATAAAATTGTGATTACCACACAGTTTGTTTGAGGTTTAATTTAAGTGCACACCAGTTTAAACATGGTAGAACCAACTCAGTCCTCCTGTTTCCATGACCTTTTTTTCCCATATATAGTTGTCCCTTGCTATATCCCAGTTCACTTATCCCAGCTTCACTGTATCACAGGGGATTAAAAAAAAAAATTTAATTCTGTATCACAGAGTTACACTTATTTCGACACATTATTGGCTGATGGAATGAAAGTCGACCAACCACAACACTGTGTTCTGTATCCTGAGCACTGATTGGCATAGTGACTGTAGGTTAATAAGAGTGTGGAAAAGGCTTAAAGAGAGTGGGTAAGGTTTATAAAGCTTTAAAATATATATAAATAGTAAAATAAATATAGCACTGCTACTTTGCAGATTTTTGGACCTTATTTCTGAATGGTTCTCTGGACCTTGACTCCCATGATAGGTGAGGGATCACTGCATATCAAAATCCTCCCACCCACCCTGCCAATACTCTGCCAAAGAAAGCTCTAAACCAAAATCCCATTTTTGTAAGAGCTACTTTATCTTCTTTTCCAGAATTTGCCCATTCTTATGTAAAAGCTGAAGGTTAAAGGTGTTTTTGTGTGTGTGTGTGTGCTATTGTTCATAAGGTGAAGGAGAAATCTTAAAAATACTCTTAGCATTCAAATCCTCATTACCAGTGGTCCAGCCTACTAGACTTTGGTAAGCCTTGAGGCAGGCCTGAAAGTTCAAGGCCTAGTCCTAGGGTTAAATCTGCTCTAGGACACTCACTGGAAATAATCCTAATCTCAATTCAACTCCAGTAATAGTGCTTTTTTCATAACAATGCTATAAATTGCCTTTTGGACACATCAAATTGGATTTTGAATAGACATCTTAATTGCAACCTATTCCAATTTATTATCTGTTATTTATTTTTATTATCTTTATTTTATTTATTTATTTGTTATTATTTATTTTATTATTAGCTTTCTCTAAATCCTCTACCCCTTCTACCTTCTCTATTATTGTAAAGGGCAACACCACCCTCCTAGTTCCTCAGGTTCAAAACTCAGAAGCCAGCTATTCTGATCAAAATCAAGATCTAAGACAGTTCCAAAGGACTCATAATGAAAAAATGCTATTCACTTTCAGAAAGAGAACCTATGAACTCTGAGGAAAAATTGAAGTATAATTTTCTCCTCTATTTTTCTTGTTTTGAAAAAATATGGCTAATATGAAAATGTGTTTTACATAATTTCACGTGTATTATTGATATCATATTGCTTGCCTTTCTCAGAATGTAGAGAATAGGCAGGAGAGAGGGAGAAAATTTGGAACTCCAAATTTAAAGAGAAAAAAATGTGATACCATAAGCAAATTAAGGGAACATGGAAGAGTTTACCTTTCATATCTCTGGATGAGGGAAGAATTTATGACCAAACAAGAGATAGAGAGCATTATAGGATATAACATGGCTGATTTTGATTATATTAAATTTTTTAAATTTCCACAAGCAATTTCCAATGTAATTAAAATTAGAAGGAAAGTAAAAATTTGGGGGAAAATGTTTAAAGTAAGTATCTCCAATAAAGGCCTCATTTCCCAAATATATTAAAAACTGAGGCAAATATATAAGAATATGTTATTCCCCAACTGGTAAATGGTCAAGGAATGTGAGCTGGCAGTTTGCAGATGGAAGAAACCAAAGCTATCTTAATCATATGAAAAAATGCTATAAATTACTCTTGATTAGAAAAATGCAAATTAAAACAACATTGAGGTACCAACTGACACCTATCAGAATGACTAATAGGAGAGAAAAAGAAAATGACAAGTAGTGGAGGGGATGTGGGAAAATTGGGACATTAAATGTATTGTTTGGTGGAGTTGTGAACTGATCCAACAATTCTGGAGAGCAATTTGGAATTATGTCCAAAGGACTTTTAGAACTGCATATTCTTTGATAGAGCAATACCAATACTAGATCTGCATCCCAAAGAATAAAAGAAGAAAGGACCTGTTTGTACAAAAATATTTATAGCAACTCCCTGTGTGTTGGGAAAGAACTGAAAATTAAAGGGATGTCCATCAATTGAGGAAAGGCTGAACAAGTTGTGATATGTGATTGTATTTGGAATATTATTGTGCTATAAGAAATGATAAGCAGAATGCTTTCAGAAAAACCTGGAAAGACTTAAATGAACTGTTGAAGAATATAATGGAGAAATGTGAATTGTGAGCAGAACCAGAAGAACAGTAACAACAATATAAGAAACAGCTGTCAATAACTTAGCTCTTCTCAGCAATACGGAGATCCAAAACAATACTGAAAGGACTCGGTGAAAAATGTATCTACCTCCAGAGATAGAACTGATGGAGTCTGAATTTAAAGCAAAGCATACTATATTTCTCACTTCATGTTTGTTATTGTCTTCAAGTTTTCTTCTACAAAATGGTTAATATAAAAAAGTGTTTTACATGATTGTATATATAAAATTCATATCAGATCACATCATCCTAAGAAGGGATAAGTGAGGGAGAGAATTTTAAATTAAAAAATATATTAAAAATTGTTTTTAATATGTAATTGGGGAAAAATAAAATATTATTTTCAAAAACAAAAATACAAATGAAAGAAAAGAATGTTTAAAAAAAACACAATGCCTGGAAAAACAGAAGGCATTCAACAAATGTTTAATGATTGAAATTAGATAATTTAAATATTTTTATCTTCATTTGAGAGATGAAAAACTAAGGCAAAAAGAGAAGTGACTCCCTCAGGGTCAAATTACTAATTGTCAGCCCTAGGACTCAAACCTGGGTCTTCTGCCTCCAAATTCCCTTCCACTGTGTCCATTACCTCTAAGCCTACCTATTCTCTTTCACTGACTTCCATATGTGTACTCTAGACTCCATTCAACAGCACTTTATTCCTTCTTTCCTTGGATCCCATTCATTCTTTGATGACGTATTTCTTCTTCCTTTTTCTTTTTTTCTCCCTTGAGTCAAGCATTACAATACGAAAACACTATTCTTAGATACTGAATGGAGAACACTAAAAAATTAAAACATAATTCTTGCATGTAAGATACTTAATTAGGAATATGTAACAAACCCATACTTCAATATTTTAAAGATCTATGATTTCATCAGTACTTTATACCTTGATGTTTGGTGGCAAACCTCTTTGAACTTAGATAACATGGACCTCCAACAATGGGCTATCATCAAGCATTCATCCAAAGCATTTCAATCATGGAAGGACAAACCAGAGAAAGCATTCTGTCAGCTTGGTCTTCAGCAGTGTCAATCAGAGGATTTAAGAAAGCACCTCAGAAACCATCTCATCTATCCTAACCAACCTTCTACACTAGGAGTGTTAAATACAAACAGAAATGGAGAGGGAGGGGAGTAGGGCCTGTCTAATCCATACATATGGATCCCTGTGGGCTCTGTATTGACTTATCATATGATCTGCATATTAATAGGTTTTATTATCTTTTCAATTTATTTTGCTATGTGTTTCTTGATTATATTTTCATCTAGTTATGACCTGAACTTGGGGTTCTGTGAAATATGTACCTAACATCAGTTCTCTACAACATATGAGTCAATCAATAGGTATTTACTAAATGCCTACTATGTTCCAGGTGCTGGATATACAAGGACAAAAGTGAAACATTCTCTGCCCTTAAGGGGCTTATATTATATTAGAGGACAACATTTACTTTCTCTCAGGAGACACTTATAAATAGAAATATATTCAAAGTAATAATAAAGAAAGCATTAGTAACTAGGGGGACCTAGAAAAGTCTTTAAGTGACATTTGAGCTGAGTTTTGAAGGATATTTTAATTTTATTAGATATTTTCAATTAGATCAAATTAGAGTCAATGAGAATCAATTAGAATCAAGTTAGATATTTTCAGAATGAGTTGAGGAAAGAAGAAAATACATACCAGGGGAATGATAGCCCATGGAAAGGAAAGGCAAAAGTAAAGAAAGAAGGAAGGAAACAAACATTTATTAAGTGTTTACTATGGGCTAGTCACGATGCTAAGCAGTTCTTTTTTTCATTTATTTCATATGATTCTAACAACAATCCTGGGAGGTAGGTACTATTATTATCCAAACTTAACAGTTGAAGAAACTGAGGCAGCCAGAGATTATGTGATTTTCTCACAAGTAAATGCCTGAGAACTCAAATCTTCCTGACTCCAGACCCAATGCTCTATCCATTGCCATTGTGCCACCTAGGCACAGTGTCTAGAAAGAAGGGACAGAAAATAATTTGTGAGAAAAAGCAAAAGGGCCCATTTTGCTGAACCATGGTATATAGGAAAGGAATTAACATACAGGAAGACAAGAAAGATAGGTTTGGACCAGGATGTAAAGGGCTTTAAATAACAAGAGAAAATATTGGATTTTATTCTAGAGGTAATGGAAAGCACTGGAGGAAATGACAGGGGCTCAACTATTTTTTAGGAACATTCTTTGAAAGTGGTCATGTTGGCTTTAAATGAAGAAATTTGGAAGAAGCTACTATATACCAAGGGATCCATTTTACTTTTGGTTATCTCTAAATATCCTTATAGTAATATTGATTCTGAATATGCAGCCATTTCCAAAGTAAGAAGTGCTGGCTGTCATTGGTTATCATTATGCTTTGATATTCATTTCTGATGAATTCAATTATAGAGAGGCAGCTCTATATTTTTGGGGGTCCTGAGTGGCATTTAGTGGCATCAGATTGAAAAGACCAGAAACAGAAAACTGAGAACAGCCAGACTAGTGGTTAACCCATAGCTGTTCCAACTGCTATGGAGTTTTGAGTTTATTATATACTGGTTTCAAACAAAGAACACAGAGAAAGAATCACAGCTATGAAGGGGTCACAAATCATACAAAAATCCACTAAAGTCTAAAAAGTAGAGAGATAGGTCCAGGGTTAAAGGCCAAATTCCAACCACCAATTAGTAGGGGGTTAATTCTGGGAGCAGAAATATATTACATAGAGATTTTTACTAATTGAGTCCCATCTTCTAGATTTACAGGACTGCACCTGATCAGATAAAGTCTTGTCTAGCTTTGTCTGTCTAGGGCCTTATCTAAGTAATATATTTTTTAGAGTTTAGGCTTCTTAATTATGAAGTAGAGAAATTGTTAACTCAGTAACTTCTGGTCTGCTAAGGACTCAAAGCTTTCCAATAAGAATATTAAGAAAAGGTGGGGCTCTGAAGATGAGTCAAAAGAGGAGTCTCAGATTTTTACCTTAGATGGCCCATTCTGTCTGCGTCCTGACATGCAGTGCAGAAAAAATCATACACACAGTTTTACTTGCTGATGATTTTGTAATGGGATCCAGATAAAATATCTATTACAGACTCTATTTCTCTAAATGACTCCCAATAACCTCCTGGAGGGGTCAAGTTGATTTTGGATTAACCAACCTGCTGGTACCACAGCTTTTCAGGGCTCAGATGACCAGGACCAAACACAAAGACTGCCTCAGCCTGGATTGGTCACGTAAGGAATCCAGATAACAGGCCCTATCCAGACCCCATTTCTCCAATCGGCCTTCCACATTCAATGAGTACAGAATCTGAAATATTGGGGCATGTCAGCCATGGTACAGCCATCACTGCAAACATCTAATTTCGTCCATAAGTCCAAGAGAGAGATAGCAATGACATATAAGAGGACTTTAGTGAAGGCAGAAATAAATGTTTATAAAAGACCAAGGAGTGTTTTCATGGTAGTACAAAGCAATGAAAGTTAATATAGATATCCTAAGGGCTAAGGGCTTTATACAGTATACTTGATATATAGTTTCTATTAACATTTAATGTTTTCTTTTTGTTTCATGAATAAATACCAAACTCATTAGCCCAATATTCTAGGCCAATTACAATTGCTCTCCAACCTCACTCTACCTATTCCTGAACATGATATCATACTTATGGAGTTGTTTGTTTTAAACATTACAAATTGATAATAGTAGATAATAACATAGTGGGTTAAGGCTTACAAAACACACTACATATATCATATCTTTTGATCTTTTCAATAACCCTGGGAAGTAATAACTACATGTGTTACATTAATTTACAGATAAGGAAAAAGGAGCTCAGAAAAATTAAATTACTCTCCCAAGATCGCCCAGGTAGTCAGTTGGAATTTAGCCCCCAGATCTCTCCTAACTTCAATTCCAACATGGAGTTCAATCCTTTCTGAACTCCACTCATAACTCTCTAATCCTTAGACTTTCTCTACACAGCAGTCTCCTTTCCTGGCATGTTCATTTTGCCCCTTGGCTTCCCACACTGGAAGTACTTTCTGTCCCTTCAGCTCTTTTTTCTCTAATTAGCTTATTTCTCCCATAACCTCCATATTGAGGAAGAGCCCGGTCAGCCATGTCTTCATTCTCTCTAGGCTCCTCTTCTAACTGCTTACTTTCTCTGCCATTGCATGGCTGCCCCTAGCACACACATTTTGGCTTTCCCCACTGGAATATAAGCCCTTTGAAGGTACTAAATGTCTCTCCTTCTGTTTGTATTTGTATTTTTCAGTGCTTAGCACAATGCCTGGCATATAGTAAGCACTTAATAAATTCTTGTTGACTTTCCACTATACAACCCATATCTACTCTGCTTTTTAATTTAGACCTACAATGTTCTTCCAAAAAAAATTACCTCTCCTTTTCCCTTCCCCTCCTCTACTCCAGTCTTTTCTCTAGGATCAATATTCATACTTCATTTAACTGATTATCATATAACATAGTCTTGTCATCCCCCGATCCTATGACCATCTTGATTGCTATCTTCTGGACATACTCTAGCTTAAATGGGGTTCCCAGAACTATACAGAGTATCCCAAGTGTGGACTGACTAGAACAAAACAGAGGAAATTCCTCATTCCTGGAAGTTTTGTTCCTCATAAAGTAGCCTAAGATCACATTAGCTTTTTTGGCTACCATGTCATACTGATGACTTATATTGTGTTTTCTGTCCAGTAAGCTCCTAGGTCTTTTTTCACAAAATATGCTCCCTAATTATACCTCCTGCAACTTACATTTCTGATGTTGACTCTTTGAACCCCAGTGTGAAACTTTATATTTATCTAGATTCAATTTATATTATATTCAGTCTAATGCTAGCCTGTCAAGAGATTTTTAGATCCTGACTCTCAATTAGTATGATAGTTATTGATCAATCAACATGCTCTAGTTAAGTACCTACTGTGTAAGGCTTTATGCTACCTATTGACTCTCCTCTGTTTTACTTTTAAAAATCTTTTCCAATCTGGCTTCAACCTAATGTTCCAGCCTTATTATCCATCACTCTTCATATATTCTTTGATCTAGCTAAAATAGACCCTTTGCTGTTCTTTACATGAATATGATGGTATAGTAGGGAATACAATGCCAAAAATTAAAAACCCTCAAAGGTATACTGGTACATGTTTAACAATTAGTAATCCAGGAAAAAAATTATTCACAATATACTTAAAAAAAAAAAAACCCTTACCTATTGTCTTAGAATTGATCAATTCTAAGGCAGAAGAGTAGTAAGGGCTAGGGAATTGGGGTTAAAAGTGACTTGCCCAGAGTCATACAACTAGGAAGTGTCAGGTCAAATTTGAACCCAGAACCTTCTGTCTCTAGGTCTGGCTCTCTATCCACTGAGCTACTTAGCTGTCCCTTGTACAATATGCCCAAGTTGAATCTGCATTATTAATATTTTCTTCATCACTTTCTTAACTCTAGACCAGGGGTCAGCAACATATGGCTCTCGAGCCATATCTGGAGAGCCAGATATGGCTCTTTCTGCAGGAGCCATAAAGTAAATTTTTTTTTCAGACGCTGTTTCAGGAGCGCGTATTGTGAGCGCTGCACGGCTCTCATGAAATTACATTTTTAAAAATGTGGCATTTATGGCTCTCACGGCCAAAAAGGTTACCGACCCCTGCTCTAGACAAACAACAAAATAATAAATCGAACTCTGACATACAGACATTGCCACTCCTAATGTATAAATGCTCACAATGAAAATTTAATAATCAGCTAGGAGCTGTGTCCAGTACATCCCAGCAACTCTTACTCTGAAGGAGCTGGTATTCTATTAGTGGAGTTAACATGTCTACATATAAGTAATTTTGAGTGGGAGATATTAGCAGCTGAGAGGATCAGGAAAGGTTCCATGTAGAAAGCATCATTTGAACTAACTTTGAAGGAAACCTAGAATTCTGAAGTGAAGTTGGAAGTGAATATATTCCAGACATGGGAAGAGCCTATATAAAGATTCCTGGGGAAAAGATGGAAAGTCATATGTGAGGTATAGCAAGAAGGCCATAAAGTGGGATTGAAGAATGCATGAGGGAAGTAATATATAATAAGGCTAGAAAAGTAGGTTGGAACCAGGTGGAAAAAGGCTTTAAATTCCAAAGATAGGAGCTTTTATTTGATCTTAGAGTCAAAAGGCTGCCAATGGAGTTTAAAGAATAGAGGAATTACATGGTTAGGCCTGTACTACCTTATTATTATTTTGGCAAAATGTGATGGATGAATTATTTCTCCAATTCTCACATCTTCCATTTTCCACAGTCTTTCAAATATCATAAGGATAGCTATAGATCACATCTGCCAGGTCTCTCGGTACCTGAGGATGTAGTTCATCTAAGCAAGATGCCTTAAATTAAGGGCAATTTTTAGTTCCTTTCTTGCTATCTCCTTACCTTGGGTGTCAAATCCCTGTTAGCCAGTTTTGTTTTGTTCTTTCTGGGGCAAAGGGCATTTTCCTGATCAGCAAAAACAGAAACAAAATATGATTTGCTATTGTCAGTTATCATTATTCTGTCCACCTTAAGCTCAAGAAGCTACTTTGGCTCCCTGTTGTCTCTAAGATAAAATGCAATTTCCTCAGTTTGACATTTAAACACCTTCACAATCTGGTTCCAGTCTACTGGAAGAAACATGGTGTAGTGAGGAAAGTAAAACTGAAAAATGGTGCTTTGGGTTCAAATTTTAACTCAGCTATCTACTCCCTGGGTGACTCTGGACAAATCATTTCATCTCTCCGTGACTTTGTCTCTCATCTGTAAAATGACAAAGTTGGAAAAATACTAATAACTAACTTTAACATAGTGCTTACTTATGTCCCAGGACTAGGGTGAGTGTTTATAATTATCTCATTTGAACCTTACTACAACCTTGGGAGGTAGGGTGCTATTATTATCTGTATTTTACAAATGAGGAAACTGAGGCAAACAGGGGTTAAATAATTTGTCCAGGGTCACATAGCTAAGTAAGTGACTGATGTTAGATATGAACTCAGATCTTCCTGACTATCCACTGTGCTTCTTAAATGACATCTATGGTCCCCTCTAGCTCTAAATCTCTGATCCTCTCCTCATTATTTCCCATTACTCTCTTCCCACATTAAGTTCCAGCCAAACCAGTCTTCTTATCATTTCCTATACCTGGCATTCTTTCCCCTACTTTTGAGTTTTCTGCTATGCTATGAATGTTCATCCTCCACACTTGTGTCTCTTGTAACTCCAATTCTATTCAAGATGGTTCAGGTCATATTTCCTGCACCAGCCTTTACTGATCCCACAACTGTTAGCGCTTCTCCTTTACCAAAGCTTCATATTGACTTTGTGCACATCTGCTTTTGGGGAAATGGCAAGAGTTAAGGAGAGAAAGCCACCTCGGAAATCTGGTCAATCTAGGTTCAAATTCTGACTGTCACATGCAACTATAAATTACCAAGAAATGCAGATCTGTCTAGAAAGCTGGAGTTTCCTCCAGGTCTCTGGCCCAGATGCCTCCTCTCAGGTTAGTAAATTCCTTGAGGGAGGGGCTATTTTCATTCTTGGTTTTGTTTTATTTTAAATCTTCAGCCCATCACTTTTAGCACCTATTAAGTACTTACTGATAAATGCTAGCTGAATTGAATTGAATTAAATTCACAACTGTCAAAGAGACTTTGTTTAAATCCTAATGGCCTGACCCTATCAAGGTGCTAGAAACAATAGAACTTTTAACACCTTTCAAAGGATCCAAAATCAAAGTCCTTGAAGGCATTGCCTTTAATCTGGAATTGCCCAAACTTGTACCTAGATTGTTTAGACCTAGTCTGAACTGACTTTAGACATTAACCCTCCCCCATAGCCAATGGCACAGACTCCTGCCTTACCAAGGGCAGTAGCATATGGGGGTTCCTTTGCCAAGACTAGCTCTCAGCTTTTTAAAACTCTTTTCATCAAAACTATCAATAAGCACATGAAAAAATGTTCTAAATCTTTTATAACTAAAGAAATGCAAATCAGAACAACTCTAAGGTACCACCTCACTCCTCGAAGATTGGCTAACAAGACAGCAAAAGAAAGTAATTAATGCTGCAGGGGATGTGGCAAAATTGGGACATGAATGCATTGCTGATGGAGTTGTGAATTGATCCAACCATTCTGGATGGCAATTTGGAACTATCCTCAAAGGGCTTTAAAAGACTGCCTGCCTTTTGATCCAGCCATACTACTACTGGGTTTATACCCCAAAGAGATAATAGGGAAAAAGACTTGTACAAAAATATTTATAGCCACGCTCTTTGTGGTGGCAAAAAATATGCCCTTTGATTGGGGAATGGCTGAACAAATTGTGGTATCAATTGGTGATGGAATACTATTGTGCTCAAAGGAATAATGAACTGGAGGAATTCCATGTGAACAAGAATAACCTCCAGGAACTGATACAGAGTGAAAGGAGCAGAACCAGGAGAACCTTATACACAAAGATGGATATACTGTGGCACAATCAAATGTAATGGACTTCTCTACTAGCAGCAATACAAGGATCCAGGACATTTCTGAAGGACCTATGAGAAAGAGCACTATCCACAACCAAAGAAAGAACCGTGGGAGTAGAAACACAGAAGGAAAACAACTGCTTGATCACATGGTACAATGGGGATATGGCTGGGGATGTAGACTCTAAGTGTTCACCCTAATGCAGATATTAATAATATGAAAATAGGTCTTGATCAATGACACATGTAAAACCCAGTGGAATTACTCATTGGCAATGGGGGGGGGGTTGGGGAGGGAAGGGAAAGAACATGAATCATGTAACCATGGAAAAATATTCTAAATCAATTAAATAAAATTTTTCAATTAAAAAAAAAACTATCTTTCAGTTGTCATTCCTTTTTGCTCTCCAAACTCATGTTCATGAACTGTCTGCTCTAATCAAACTCTATTCATATTCTCCTGATGATGGTTGGGACTCAACTATTTCTTCTCTACTTTTTTTCTGCTATGCTTTATTCCCTCCTCCACTTTCCCCATCATATACTCAAATCCTACTTGTGAATTAGTGAAGCACCTAGAAGGCTCAATAGATAGAACACTGGGCTTAGAGTCAAGAAGTCCTGAGTTCAAATCTAAATTCAGAGATTGATTAGGAGTGTGCAGAATGGGCAAGTCAATTAACTTCTCTGTTCCTCAGTTTCCTCAGCTATAAAACTATAAAAGAATAGCATTTACCTCCAGGTAATTATAAGGATCAGATGAGATAGTATTTGTATTGTACTTTGCAAGCTTTAAAGTGCTATGTAAATATGACTTTATTTCATGAAGCCTTCCCCAAGTCTTGTCATGATCCCCATGTTTCACATGATCCCCATGTTTCACTATTAATTTTAAAATTCTTGTAGGCTGTCATAACTTCCTGGGCTTCCAGCTTTCCCTAAGACTTACCTCTACTAAACCCATTCCCACTGTAATCTCCAATCATTTCCTCCTCCTTGCATTTCTAATGCATCTCCCCTGCTCTGACTTCACTTTTCTCTCTTCCAAATCTGGTTCCATTAGTTTGACTCTATGCTGTTTCCGACTCTTGAATCTTTCTTCTCCCTTGTCTTTTTGCTATTTATTCCTTTCCATCCCCAACTCTGGATTGTTCCCACTACTGTTTTTCTGATCCTGTCTACATGCTTCTCAACATCTGAAGGAAGTCCCACAACTGGCCTTCCTTGTCCTCCAAAAATATATGTTATCAAATTTCAACTGGTTCCTTAATGCTGCACACCAATTTCTTTCCACTTACCTGATTTCTGTTGTACTTCCCATAGTGGCTGTTCCAAATCTTTTCTCAAACCATCTACCTATACCATAACAATCCCCATCTACCTTATTCTCATCAGATCTCATTTTATACTTCACTAAAGAAAAAAATGAAATAATTCATCATCAAATCACCTCATTATCATCCCCTATTTGCTTTTCCTTTGTTCTAGTCCCAGAGGAAGAGGTAGTCCCTTTGCCAATGCCAACTCATATATGGCACCCTTGATCTGATCACTTCCTACCTCATCTTTAGCTTGCCCTTTGGTTATCCCTTCTTTATTCCTAATTTTCAACCTTTCCTTATCTTTCGCTGATACCTACAAGCATACCCAGATCCCTCCCATAACCTTCTAAAACACTGAATTCTTTTTATGTGAAAATGAGGCATCAGAGTAGGACTTTAGTGGAAACCTGCATTTCATTAACTTGTTTAAAAAATGTAGAAAGCAGTACTGTAGAATTTGGAAAAAAACCTCTCTGGTATCAACTGGAAAATACATATATAGTGAGTATGACTGTGTTTTTTAGGAGATAAGACTCTCTTCCCTCTTCAGTCTCAATGAAACGGGAATTCCCTAGACAAAGAGAGGATTCTCCATCCTGAATTCTCATTGCCTGATTGACTGGACCTTTGTTTACATACCTGAACTACCCTTTTGGAACTGACCTTTAATAGGGATATCTGACTCACACAAATAGCAAGGACAGTAGGATTATCCCCAAATAGTAGAGCTCAATTAGTATCAGAATGGCAAGGGAGCCACAATATGGAGCAGCAACCAAGACCTCTTTCTTTACTGGTTCTCTGATTTGTATGGATTGTATAGGTTCCTAACATTTGTTTGAACCCCTTAAGCAACCTTGAATGCTTTCCCCATACTGGGGGGAAGAGGAGTTGTGTTGTGCCATTAAGGGAAGATTTCAACCCCAGGGTAGTATTACACATCAAATTGATATGGGGTACAGGATTCCCTTGGACACCCCAAACTCCAGAAGTGTCTCAGATCAGAAAGAAAGTAGGACAATTCCTTTTCTTCCTTGTATTCTTGTAGTGATGTGGAAAAGGTGAGCTTGGACGTCAGAGACCCATGATAAGGAAAGACCCCTGAGAGAAATATTCCCCTTGGAATATCCCCTAGATTTTGAGGTGGACACAGATATACATCTCCCAGTTATGCCCTGATACCATTGGACTGTGTTTAGGACATCTACATGTTTCCTAAACTATTCCTAGTCATTCCCTATGTCTTTGGGACACAAAACATCACTCTAGTCTGGGTCAGATAACATCCCCCACTTGAACCTAACCTCATTCCATCCCCTCATCCCTCATCATGTAGACTCTGTTGTCTAAAGTATAAGAAGCCCAGAATTCATCTTCTTTAGGAGGCAGTGCTCCACCTGTACACTGTCCTCCCAGCCAATTCAACATGAATTCCAAATTAATAAATTTCTCTTTTTATTTTTAAGTTAAGTTATGGAGTCTTACATTCTTGCAAAGGGTATCTGTCCTGAACCTGGGGTCCACCTCAAGTTCTCCCACAACAAGATCATTTGTATCTGGGAAGCACTAGGAAATGTGGGACTCAACTGAGGAAAGAAAGGATACTCTAGCAACCCCACCCAGATCTTTCATAGGAAGGTAGTGGGGAAGAGATCTCAGCATGATGGTACGGTATAGTAAGTCAGCGTGACTCTCTGGGTCTTTGTAGGATGTGGGGCCCACTAGAAAGGTGAATTGTCTTGATCATTTATGAGCTTCAGTACAATACAAATACTTTGCCTATTCTTTCAAGTTAAATAGAGTCTGTCCTATACATCTGTCTGCCTATCTATCTGTCTTGCTTTCTTGGCAGTAAACTTTCTAGGGATGTACAAGGATGATGAGGTTGATGCACACATTGCCAGAGTTAGTTCAGTGTTTGGGAAGCTCCAAAGGAAAATGTGGGAAAGAAGAGGTATTAAGCTATCTACCAAAAGGTCTCTAGATGCCATTGTGCTGACCTGTGAAACCTAAACAGTCCATCAGAACCATGCCAGAAATTGGAATCCCTTCCATGTGAATTGTCTGAGCTGGCCACATTGTGCGAATGCCAAATGTATGTTTGCCTAAAAGACAATTTATAGAGAACTTTCACAAGACAAGTGTTCTCACGTAGGTCAGAAGAAGCAATACAAGGAGTCTCTCAAGGTTTCTCTGAAGAACCGTAGTACTGATTGGGAGACACAGGAGACATAGTACAGTACCATCCAGCATGGTGTGCCAGCATCAAAGAAGGTGCTGTTCTCGGTGAACAAAACAGAATTGCAGTAGCTCAAAAGAAATGTAAGATGAGCAGATTTAGAGACATTTCCATCTCAAATATTAAAGTGGGCCATTTGTGCCCTCATTGTGGTAGAGCCTTCTGAGCTCATATTAGTCTGATCAGCCATAGTCAGACATGTTATACATCAATCCTGACATCATAAAGTCATTTTGTTCCCCTTTGAGTATGAAGGACAACAACCAACCATCTAACTATCTGCCTGTCTGTTTAATCTAACCCTAATCTCTCTCCTAAACTTTAATCTTGCATTACCAATAGTCTAATTGATATCTGAATGTCCCACTTGCATCTCAAGCTCAACATATCCAAAATGGAACTTGTCTTCTTCCCCTACAAAGTCTCATCTTCTTAAAAACTTCTTTCAGGAGGAAAGCTGGGTAGCTCAGTGGTAGCCAGGCCTAGAGATGGGAGGTCCTGGGTTCAAATCTAGCCTCAGATACTTCCTAGCTATGTGACCCTGAGCAAGTCACTTAATCCCCATTGCCTAGCCTTTACCACTCTTCTGTCTTGGAATCAATACATAGTATTGTATAACATATAACAATAACATATTGTATAACATAATATAACAAATACTATGTATTGGTTTCAAGACAGAAGGTAGGAGTTTAAAAAACTCACATGCACAAAAACAAAACTTCTTTCAACTTAGAGCACTAAAGTCCTGGGTTCAAATTTGATCTCAGATACTCATGAGCTGAGTAACCTAGGCAAATTACTTAACTCCTATTTGTTTCAGTTTCTTCATCTGTAAAATGAAAGGAATAATAACATCTACCACTTGAGATTATTGTGAAGATCAAATAAGATAATTGTAAAGTGTTTATTAACACAATGCCTGGCACATTTGTTGTTGCTATTCAGTTATACGATTGTGAATGACTCTTCATGATCTTGGGCAGTGCTAGGCAAATTGAAAGACTGTGTGATTGGTTCCCGTAAAGTGAGGGAGTGACAGGAAGTGATGTCAAGAAAATTGCTTTAAAAAGGCTAGCTTGAACATTCAGAGGAAGAACTGTGGGAGGAGAAACACAGAAGAAAAAACAACTGCTTGAACACGTGGGCTGATGGGGATATTATTGGGGATGTAGCCACTAAATGATAACTCTAGTCCAACTATCAATAATATGGAATTAGGTCTTGATCAATGATACATGTAAAACACAGTGGAATTGTGCATCAGCTAAGGGGGACTAAGGGGGTTTGGGGGAGAGGGAAAGAACATGAAATATGCAACTAGGGGAAAATATTCAAAATTAAAATTAAAAACAAACAAACAAACAAATAAATAAATAAGGCTAGCTTGAGGATTCAGTCATTCACTCTGTGTTGGTAAGCTGGACTGGAGGATGAGACTTTTTCTCTGGATCCTGGTTGCTTGCTGGGTAAGTAACTGGACTTCCTTTCCTGACTTTTGAAGAGATTGGTTCCAGAGATTCCTGTGTTGGTGGAACCCTGGCTAAAGATACCACCAGGACATCTGGCTGAGGATTACAGGGAAATCCACGTGGGGACAAGGGACATGGGGAAGCCTCTGCGGGGTTTTCTCAGTCACCTTATTTGTTTATTTATTTATTTATCTGTTTGCTTTTGGGAATAATAAGATCCAAGATTTTTTCCCATGCCTTTTGAATGTCTTCTCCTTCATCTACCTTGAGAATTAATCTCTCTAAACCCTCAAAACTGTATCACTGCTAGTTGGTAACTCTTCTGTATATATATGGTCTAGTCCATAGGCAAACTTTTTAAAGAGGGGGCCAAAGGAAAGGAAATGCTCATCTGTCAGTCTAATACTGACTTCTAAGGAAACTCTTTCAAAGTTTCATTGTATTGTATCCTATTCATTGTATTTGTCATGTTAGGAATAATGTCACAAGGCCAGATAGAACATTTCAGGGGGCCGCATCTGGCCTATCACTGGTCCAATTACTTTTTCTATCTTTATTTTTTTCAATACTCTTTCCATTTTCTCAAGAAGCACATTGTGACTGTTATGCTAGTGTTCAAAAGCAGTGGCTCATCTCTCTCTAGCAGTGAAAACAGTTTATTTGCAGATCTTTTCCATCTTTTGTCTATTCATTTTATTTTTGCAGCTTCCTTCTTAAATGCCCTTGGAAGGACTTGGAATGGGTCTCTTTCCAAGCTTTCTTCAAACTTATTTTACCTTCTGAATGCTTTATGAGGTTTATACAACTCTATCTTTCTTTTCCATAGTATTTTATATATGTTTATGTTTTAAAACTAGTGTTTTCCTTGGCTGTTACAGCCCTTTACTTTTTTTTTTTTTATTTTTTTATTATTTTTTTATTTTTTTTTAAAACCCTTACCTTCCGTCTTGGAGTCAATACTATGTATTGGCTTCAAGGCAGAAGAATGGTAAGGGTAGGCAATGGGGGTCAAGTGACTTGCCCAGGGTCACACAGCTAGGAAGTGTCTGAGGCCAGATTTGAACCTAGGACCTCCCGTCTCTAGGCCTGGTTCTCAATCCACTGAGCTACCCAGCTGCCCCCCAGCCCTTTACTTTTAAGTTTGCTGACTAAAGCAGTTTTTAGACTTGCTTTTTTCATTATGGCAGCTGATTTATAGCAATAGAATTTCTGTACAAGTGCCAACATCCTTTCTTTTATCCATTTCCCATTTTTTGGCATCAATATAATGTCAGGTTGGAGTTGTTTTAATTGGATACTGTATCTTTTTCCTTTTTTTATTCTTTTTTCTACTTTCCTATTAATATTTTTTTTTTTGCTCTAACAAGTCAGTGATCTGACTATACACAAACAGATTCAGGAATGACTTCCATGTCAGCTGGTTGTTGTCCTTTGTATTAATGTTGTTCCTAGCTGTTAAAATATTATATATAATCAATATTATCTTCCAGCACCTAGTACAGTGCCTGGCACATGGTATGCACTTAATGAGTACTTGTTGATTGTTAAGCCTCTTAGTATCCTCATCTGTAAAATAGAGGTACTATCTGTACCCGATTTATCTTACAGGACTCTTATAAGGGTCAAATAAAATAATGGTTAAGAAACTACTTCAAAAATGGTCAGCTACAGGGGCAGCTGGGTAGCTCAGTGGATTGAGAGCCAGGCCTAGAGACGGGAGGTCCTAGGTTCAAATCCGGCCTCAGACACTTCCCAGCTGTGTGACCCTGGGCAAGTCACTTGACCCCTATTGCCTACCCTTACCACTCTTCCACCTATAAGTCAATACACACAGAAGTTAAGGGTTTAAAATAAAAAAAAATTATAAAGAAAAAAATAAAAAAAATGGTCAGCTAATATAAAAATATAAATATTATCATGAACAGCTTTCTGAGGGGTTTATTTAAATAAAAAATGGTCCAACTTTATTGCCACTTGGATCCAGTTGATAAATATTGATTATGTGCCTTCTATATGCACAATCCTATGTATGTTGAAAACATTGCCTGACCTCATCATTAGATCAAAGATTTAAAGACTGCAGGGACCTTAGGGGTCATCTATTCCACCATCCTTTTTTACAGATAAAGAAACCGAATCAAAAAGTTAAGTGACAGGTTCAAGGTCACAAAGATAGTAAGTGGCTGAGCTAGACCTTGAATTGAACTCCTCTGATAGAAATTCTACATTCTTTCAGATGTCTCATGTTGTGTCATGTCACACTGCCCTACACTGGCAGGGTCTAGAACTAAGGCGCACCCTTCCCCCCATCAGATGCTGTACCCTGAAGCCCTGAAGTTATAACTAAGGGATAGGGAGGAAACAGACTCTCAGGGCAAGGGAAACCTGTTCCAGAAAGGGAGAAGAATTGTCAAACAAATGACAAAAAATTGAACATGGCCAGCAAGTAATGAGAAATCTATTTAAAGAGATGAAAGAACTTTTCCTCATCCTACAGAGCCGCTATATGCTTAGAGTTCTGTGATTCTGGTTGTCTGTGGATGTCTAGGGAAAATGCATAGAGCAAAATAATACTCAATATAACAATTTGAAATCTAACTGAAAATCCAACTTCTAAAAGGAGGTTATCTTCTATCATATTCATCTTCAACTGTTTTCAATAGAATATTGAACACAAAGGAATAATATTATTGTAGTGACCTGTTCTAGGACATTCCTTTCTAAATGCCATTGAAAGAGATGAGAATGAGATATTACTGTTATTATTCACAGAAATAACTGTCATCTTGTTTGATATTGGAGCCATCTTGAATATGCTATTGGCAAATCTATAAAAGACAAGCTTATATCCCAATGATTATCCAGTTACAAAAAAAAAAAAGGGGTTATATTATCTACCTGGACAAGATACAGGAGGAATAGTAGAATAAATCCTGGGACTTGGGACCTTTTCTATCTGAATCCCATTTTTAAAAAATGAGAAGAGGGGGCAACTGTGTGACTCAGTGGATTGAGAGACAGGCCTAGAGGTGGGAGGTCCTAGGTTCAAATCTGACCTCAGACACTTCCTAGTTGTGTGACCCTGGGCAAGTCACTTAACCTCCTTTGCCTAGTCCTTACCACACTTCTGCCTTGGAACCAATACACAATATTGATTCTAAGATGAAAGGTAAAGGTTTAAAAAATTTAAAAATAAGAAGATAATAGTGATAAGAATGAGACAATAATAATGACATTTATATAGTATGTGAGGCAGTGGATAGAGTGCAGGATTTGGAGTCAGGAAGACCTTCAAGAAAGAAGTTAAAATTCTGCCTCACTTAACCTCTGCATGCCTTAATTTTCTCAACCATAAAATGGAGGATAAACAAAAATTCCTGCCTTCCCAGGGCTGTTTTGAGAATCGAATGAAATAATATTGGTAAAGTACTTAGCATAGAGGAGGTGATTAATAAATGCTTATTCCTTTTCTTTTCTTCCCTGAAAATTTTGAAGTGATGATCAGCTGTGAATGACTTAGCTTTTTAGCTCAATAGGCAATTTTTCTGATTTATTATTCTTAGCTTTTCTGATTCAAGACAATTTTGAAGGACTTATGATGAAAAATGCTAACCACCTCCAGAATGAATATTGAAGCACAATTGTTTTCACTTTCTTTATTGTTTTGTTTTTTTTTTTGTCCAACTTGACTGATATGGAAATGTGTTTTACATGAGTTCACATGTCTGATAATCACATTTCTTGTCTTCTCAATTGATTGGGAAAGGAGAGGATAGAAAAAGAGAATTTGGAACTAAAAATTTTTAAATGAATGTTAAAAATAATAAATTTATAAAATTTGAAAATAAAAAGTAATTTTATTTCATATTATTTTCTTCACAAACTCTATTCTCCATACACAATAGTCTATCTTCTTCTGCTATGCCTTCACATAGGTGTGTCTGCTACATCTGGAATGCTTTCCCTCCTCATTTCTACTTCTGCCTTTACCTCCCTTGAAAGTTCAGCTCAAATATTATTTCTCATAAGTGGACTTTTTTGATTTCTTCATTCAGTAGTGCTTGTCTTCCTTCTCTTATTAAAGTATTTTGCATTATTTTGTATTTGGTCATCTACCAGAATGTTCACAATAAGTAATTACCAAAAAATCACCCTGAAAATAATTGATATTAATAATGAACATTTACATACCTTTTACTATGTGTCGGATACTATGTTAAGCACTTTGAAATTATTATTTCATTTGATCGTCATAACAACCATGGGAGATAGATGCTATTAATATCTCCATTTTATAAAGGAGGAAATTGAAGCAAATGGGGGAGACACTACACAAATAACCATGTAGAAACAAAAAAATATTCAGGATAAATTAGAAATTATTAATGGGTTAATGCACTAGCATTAAGGGGGATCAAAAAAAATTTCTTGTAGAAAGTATGAATTTCACCAGAACTTGAAGGAAACCAGGGAAACTAGGAGGTAGAAAACTGAAAAGATAAGAATCATAAAATTGACTTAAAACCTACAAAGTCCTTGAGAGATTAATGGAGAAATCACTGTGAATGTGCTTTCAAGGAGCTGATCAACCACATCACACATGCTTTAGTGTTGGCCTTGTTGTTTAGTTGCTTTTACAATGTGTCCAACTCTTCATTCTTGATGCGAGGCTGGCCAGGGAAGACTAATGTGGATGTAAATGCCTTGTCCAGTGATAGACCAAGGGACCAAAGCCCCACTTCCCCCAATACCTGCCGAAACCAACAGCCACCCCTTCCTCCCCTCCCCACCCCCCAGCAGTTGCCCAAACCATGAGACAAAGGCACCCCCCCTCCCCCGCAACATCTACCTGGCAACACCAAGACTGTTCCCTTAGCCAGTACCTCCTGCAGGGCTGAACATCATTCCTGAGAACCAGCCCCCCAACCCCAGAGACCAACCTCTCTCACCTCTCCCCCCACCTCTCTCAGGACCATCCATTGAACTTAATCCAGGCAGTTCACCTTGCCCAGAGACAGCCAATAGGGGTGTCAACAAGGAATCTAAAAGTCCCCCAAATTGTAGCCTAGTAAGATTTAATGACTCCCAGTTTACTTAGCTTGAAGGTGAAAACCCCAGGTTTGACCTTGTCACCTGAGAGTTTCTCCCTGAGGGGAAAATCCAACCTCAGAGACTCAGACTAACAATAGACCTTGAAGTAGTCTCCTTTGTCCCAAAGGTTTCTCCCCTTAGGCCAAAGTCCTTTACCTAGGTTGCCCAGCCCCAGGCTGGGTCTTTCCCTTTTGTGTCCATAGCAAAGCACTAGCCTCTTACTGTTATCAGTCTGAGACTCCTTATTTTCCTTTGTTACTATTGTAAAGCCAATCAACTATCCCCCACATCCTCAGTCCCCATGGTCCCCTAGGTAGGTATTTAAGCTTCCCAACTTTAATGGTTCTTTGGAGTTGTCAATCTACTGCCAGTTGGCTCTCCCAGGGGTCAGTGACCAGAGCAACCAGAGTTTCAAAACTGGGAACTCTGCATTTGTGTGTAGTGCACAGCTCTGGGTAGAGGCCTGATTTAGCACTGAACCCCTTTCCTTAATTAAAGAGCGGTTTTTCTGACCATTTAATAGTTCTGTGTTTTTTTTTCCCAGTTAACAAGGGCAACACAGGTTACACCATCCCTGACATCCCCCAATTCCTTCTACCCAATAAGACGTTACACCTTTCTCCACTCAGGTGGAGATTCAGCAGCCATCTTTACTGGTGCCAGACTCTTTCCCCTCCCCATCCTGCCTCTTCTTACCTTCCCCTACCTCAGGACCCCATAGCTACTTGCACTGGCATTGGGACTCCCCCTTTGCCCTTCCCTTCCTCCAATAAGGCTTTGCCCTATCACCTTACTCTAGTCTCATTTCTATCTCAGGTTGGAACCTTATCAGTTGGACTGACATCCAGAAGGCTACATGATACTGAAATTATGGTAATACCTGAAGGACCTGGATTATAAATCAGTGATAATACAAGGGAAAGTGGTACTTCCCCTGGACATGTGCTGGCAGCATATGTGGATTTCACTTTGTTGAACCAACCCTTTTTACCTCAGTCATCCCATAGTTGACTGGCAAAGAGAGCACATTGCTGAAGGACTTCAAACCAAGAATGAAGTCAGGAATATCAAAAGATTCAAATACTAGTCCCCTTCACAAAAGCACTTCACAATTGAGACAATAACAGTTGTCCAGGCTAGCAATTCAATGCTATATTGGAAAGTCATTGATCCTACATGTGATACTAGGAAAAAGTTAATGCTACCCCCAGGGCATGTCTTTCTATGGCCAAGAAAATTCTACATGAGGACTTTGGACTTAATTGGCCAAGAAAGTACCCTTAAGCTAGCAAGAAATAGATTTTACTGGCCCAAGATGGCTGTAATTGTCATAAAGAAGTATGAAATGCGCTTTGAAAATGCTACTAATTTGTACAGTATATTTGGGGTATCAACTGTGTTGGGTTTTTTTGGAAGCCCCCAAATTTGCCCAGTCCCTTGGAAACTTGCCTTAAGGGAAGACCCAGATTGACCTTGTCTCTGAATAAACAATAAATCTTATAGTACTTAATGATCCCAATTTAGGTAAGATTAATCTATAATCATAGCTTAAGTACCCTTTTGTCTTAAATGTTTCTTCCATTATATCAGAGACCTCTTCCTAGGTAGCCTAGCCCCTGGCTGGAATTATTCCTTTGTAAAGCATCAGGCTCTCCCTTGATAATGTGTCCCTTGCCTTCTCATTTCCTTGTGGCCATTATTCTCTGTCAAGAATGTTCTAAGTTGTTCTCTCATCCAGGAGCATGATAATGGACCTTCTAGCTCCTTTTCTACTTTCAGATTATGAAGAACCCAGGTCCTCCTTAAGGAGGATGGACTCTGGGGCAATTAATGCCTGGGGAAGATTTCCCCCTCTTATGAGTCACCCTAACATTTTCACACCAGTGAAGAATAAATAAACATCATTTAGTTAGAACCAACATCAAAGGCAGCCCTGACTAATGAAACTTAAATGGTAGCTATCAGAAATCACAATTGGTAGGTAGAGGTAAGACAAGAAGGAAACAACTCAACAGAACCAGGGTAGCCCAAGGAGTTTGCAAAATGGAACAAAGGCAGGCTGCCAGGGACCTTAGCTATCACTCTGTTTTGATTTGCTCTAGGGTTGGATACTAATAACAATAGCTGACATTTATGCTATGTTTTAATTTTTACAAATTGTTTCATATATATTATTTCATTTTATCCTCACAACAATCCTATGAGATGGGTACTATTGTCATCCCCATTGTAGAGATGAAGAAACTAAGGTAAAAGGAAGTTAAGTAAGCT
The DNA here is from genome assembly GCF_016433145.1 of Gracilinanus agilis. NCBI lineage: Eukaryota > Metazoa > Chordata > Mammalia > Didelphimorphia > Didelphidae > Gracilinanus > Gracilinanus agilis. Next base: position 145,260,727 of record NC_058130.1, read on the forward strand.
GCCTTGGGTTACATGGGTCTGCCCAGGTTCATCTCTCCCCTCTATACAGGTGACCAGCCCCCATCCATCCCCATCCCAGAGAGAGAGAGAAATCTACTCTATGTTATGTGTGAACCAACTGTCTTGGCTAAGATTAGAATATGAATTCCAAAACCCCTATAACCATTCAGGGTTCTCAATTCCAGTCTTGACCATGAATCAGGGATTCATCCATCATAAGTTCTGGTCTACATATGTTATAATGTAAGCTTCTTGGGGACAGGAAATTTTTTTTCATCTATTTTTGTATTCGTAAACCTTAGCACAATGACCATCAAGTTGTGACCTTTGAAAGCTTCATTCTATTATCAAACGTCCCTTCTAATTGTGTCTTCTTTCTGTCCCCATCCTAAAATGTTGCTATTGTTGCTGTTGCTGTCTGTCCAACCTATTTTCAAGAAACACCCCTGACTGAGCCAAGCCTAAGAATGGACAATAAACTCTATATAATCAAATCTTAGGTACCCTTTTTTTTGTTCTCTTAGTTTCTCGGCCCCTCTCAAGCAGCCTAGGCTCTGACTACGTCTTCTTCCCAAGCCTTTAGCTAACCAGTCAGCTGTCCTTCCTTTCATATACTTCCCTAAAGTGTCTATATATTTTTTTACTCTAAGTATGGGTAATTGCTATGGACAAATTAGGACAAATGGAGCAAAATTCCTCATGGTATGAAATGCTATAACTTAAAGATTTTTTGTGATAATTTTTTTAACTTCTTCTAGAAGCTTGAGTACTTAAGTTCTGGGTTTTGTCTAGAGGGTATTGCTAATATATTTCTTTCTATAATGATCTTAAATGCCATCAGCTTAAATGTTAGCCACTAAAGATTAAAACTGTACTAGCTGTTGATTCTTCAATAGCAGAGAAGATAGAATTTAAAGATAGAATTTTGGCATTATTATCTCCGGTAGGACCTAAAAGAAAGACCTGGGATTCATGATTTTATTTTCTAGCATTCTCCTTATAGCTTTTGGCATGGTGAATGTGGAAAATTTTGTATATAGTGCTATTGATTTTTTTTTTTAGACCCTTAATTTCGGTGTATTGTCTCATAGGTGGAAGAGTGGTAAGGGTGGGCAATGGGGGTCAAGTGACCTGCCCAGGGTCACACAGCTGGGAAGTGGCTGAGGCCGGGTTTGAACCCAGGACCTCCCGTCTCTAGGCCTGACTCTCACTCCACTGAGCTACCCAGCTGCCCAGTGCTATTGATTTTTAATGATGCCAATAATGAGATGCCTTTTTTATCCTATATATTAGCTCTTTTGATATGAATACTATGATTTCAGATTTTTTAAGCTATTACTTATTCTGTCTAAAGAACATAGTGCTTTTTCTGGTTAACAGGTGTGTGTTCTGGAGTATAAAAAGGTTACTTTGGGTTTCGTAAAACTGTAGACCTGACTGGTTATTGTGACTAATGGTAAAAGACCCTGAGCATTTTAATGGCCCAACTTCCTCTTGCATGCAACTTCTACCTAAAACCAAATGAGAGAAGTTTGGGACACAAATGATTCAACTGCAATCTTTTCTTGGAGCAACTGGTGAGTGTAGAGTAAAAAAAGGTAAGAAATGGGGATGGACAGCTCTGAGAAGGTTTTAGACCAGTGGTTCCCAAACTTTTTTGGCCTACCGCCCCCTTTCCAGAAAAAAAATTACTTAGTGCCCCTAGAAATTAATTATTAAAAAATTTTAATAGCAATTAATAGGAAAAATATATGTATTAATGTTTCTACCTTTTTCATAAAATATAGTAAAGAAAGGTGTAAATTAGAAACATTGAACTTTGAAATTATGAAACTATTTATTGAACTCAGAATAGAATGTAATACAAAAAAAATTAAAACCTGTGGCCATCACCGCCTCACTGGATTGCTGCAGCACCCACGGGGGTGGGGGTGGGGGTGGCACCCACTTTGGGAATCACTGTTTTAGAGCCTTCACATCTAAGGTCCTGAATTTCCAATGCAACACCTCTTTGAGAAAGTAAGAGAAGAATGAAAAGTCAGAAAGGTAAACAGAGAAAAATTATGGGAAACTCAGTCTTTTCAATTGAACTAAATAAACACATGAGATTTTGTACAATGACATATTTTTAAAAATAGTTTTAGTCAATGCTGAGGGACTTATAAGAAAGCAAACTAGCCACATTCAGAGGAAGAACTGTGGGATGAGAAACACAGAAGAAAAATAACTGCTTGAACACATGGGCTGTTGGGGATATTATTTGGGATATAGACACTAAACGATAACTCTAGTCCAACTATCAATAATATGGAATTAGGTCTTGATCAATGATACATGTAAAACCCAGTGGAATTGTGTGTTGGCTAAGCGGGGTTAGAGGGGTTTGGGGGAGAGGGAAAGAACATGAAACATGTAACTAGGGGGAAATATTCAAAATAAAAATTTTTTAAAATAGTTTTAGTTTGGGTGAGATAAGTCTTAGATTTATGTCAGAATGTGATTTCAAAGTGGTTCCTCAAATAATAAAAATTAAGATAAGCTGGAGCCTAAAATCAAGTAAGTGTGCCCTCAAAGAACTGACAATTGTAGGCCCTTGTAAAGTATTTGAAATACTTAGGCCTAATAAAGAACAACAAAAAATTATGAGATAGTCTAGAATATATAATCTCAAAGTTTCTAGTTTACTGATTAGTACATTGAGTGAAAATGCTTAATTTGATAACTAAAATTAAAATAGTAACTTCTTTTAAACTTAGATTCCTTGAGATTATAGGTAAGAGAATGCTGTCAGTCTTCCTTTGAAAATTAAGGTTTTTATTATAATTTTGATTTTTTAAAACTGTCCCAGAGGCAGAGAAAGATGTTTTTATGGCAATGAAGACCTAACATAGAATGCAGTTAGTTCAGTGTAAGGCTCAGAAGAAGTCCTACGCTGAAAAAAATTTGAGAGCACAGGCTTCATTTCGTGCTGCCATAGACACTCTTAATTTTGTTGTTTTTCCGTTATTTGTCCATGAGAAACTAGACTATATAAATCATCTATTGTTCCATATGTACGTATATGACAACTTATTTTATGAAATCCTCAGGCACCCCTTGATCACCTTAGATAGGATTAGCCAAATGTAATCAATCTTATGTACCCTTTTTGTCTTTTTGGTTTTTCTTATTGTATCTAGGCTGCACCCAGGTATTCTAATCTTTGGCTATATCCTCTTTCCCTAACCTCTATGTAAAGCAATCAGTTGTCCTTCCTTTCATATACTTCCCTAAAATATATATAAAATCCTGAGTTCTAAGGTTCAGTGGGAAATTCCCATTATTGGTGTCATTCCTAGAAACAGTGTTCCTGAGCTCCCTTTGTAATGTGTGGTGGCTATTTAAGCATTGTCTCCTTTGTCCTGATTAAAGATGGATTCTAGTTTAACTACTTTGGAAGTTATGTGTTTTTTCAGACATATAAGTACATAATAGGTGGTTATAATTAGTCCGCATTTTTTTATTTTAACAGAAACTAGACTTAATTGTTTTTGTTACAATTAGCTGATTTTTTGGACATATATGCTTGATTTTTGGAGTTCAAAAATTCACTTTACTTTGTACTTGGAATTTTTTGACTAATTCAGGGGTCCTTTTACAGATAATTTTTGAAAGCTTAGCTGATTAACTTGTCACAAATGAAGTTTGACAGCTAAGAGTTGTGCCTTCACTCTTTAGCAATATAAATGTTAGCCATTATCATTTCATAAGGTGATCTAAAGTTTTTCCTTAACCATTCTGTTAAGTCTTTGTGTTTTGTGGGAATCCTCAATTCTGCTGTTCTGAGAAGAAAAGGCCGTACCTTGTGGCCTAATTTTTGGAGTTTTTAATGTAATTTTCCAGGGTACAACTATTACACAGAAATATTTTTTTGTTTTGAAGGGTTATTAAACCCTGATGACTGCCTTTTTTTGTGGCGGGTTGGTTTTATACAGAAGACTGATTTTTACCTTTATATGGGTATTTTTTTTGGATGAAGCCACTGCAAAGGCTGTTGTTAAAAAGGGTTTTCCTACCTGGGAATTTCCCAGTGAGGTCCTATACCTATCAATTCCCATCCTCAAGTCTGAGGTATTAAAAATTATGTTTAAGGTTAAATTTGATAAATTTCTTATTGATCTCCTTTTTGTCCAGTTGCAGAGGACTCATTTAAAACCTCTGGAGCCTAAACCATCCCATGGTCCAGTCATTTGCCAGGGAGCCTAAAACCCCAGAGCAGGTCACTCTACAGCTGGTACCTGAAGGAATCCATGGAAGACATCTATTCAAGGACGCTTTGCAGCCAAATGGAAAGGATTCCACCAAGACTCAGAAGACTCCTAATATGGCTAAGTATCTGCTTTGCTCTCTCTTATTACTACTGAAATCCAATTGTCCATTAGATTTCCTGTAAGACATGAACCCGGGCCAGCTATACAATATAACTTTATTATGTTCTTGTAGACTTTATTATGTTGTAGAAATTCTAGTGGTACCTTACTCTGAGTGAAGCCCCTTTTAAGACTAGCAATTACTTCAACCTGAGAACTAGAAAAGTCAGAAAGGGAGAAAGCTAGTCCTTACATCTAACTAGAGTAAGAACATTTCAACTCAGGTTTATTTTGTTGTGAAGTTTCATATAACTCAACATCTGTTATTTTGGACGTTTACAACAAATTGTCCAGAGTGCTTTTCTAAGTTTGTGTCCAGTATGTATATAGAATTGTAGAATGTAATTAATTTCTCAATCTGATGGCAGAATTTTTATTGATATAGTTGTAACAACAAGAGATGTTGTATTTAATCTTAAATATGATTAGAGAGAACTGCCATTTGAGGTTTAAATTGTATAGGAATGTAATTGGAAGAAGTGCTATGGAACAAATTTGTCTATGATGTCAACGCTCAATGGATTGTCTTCTGGGAGCTACAGGTGTAGTTCTGTCTAATGGAAAAGGTGGCAGGGTACTCAGCAGGCTTCCCTAGAATGAAACTTCAGTTATGCACCTGAGAGGTTCTATACATGGCGGCACATCATTGCTAACTTCCACCTGGAATTAATTAATACTCCAAATTAGGGGAACATGTCTCCCTTATTTCAGTAATATCCCTCTTTTCTCCTGTTATGACAAGTTTTTTATAATCAGGTCCTGTGTAGCTGTGTGACCCTTGGCAAGTTGCTTAACCTCCATTGGCTAACCCTTAAGTTCTTGATTCCAAGGCAGAAGGTAAGAATTTCTTTTAAAAAAGAAAAAGAGAAAAGAAAAGAAGAGAAAAAAGAAAAGAAAAGAAAGGAAAGAAAAGAAAAGAAAAGAAAAGAAAAGAAGACAAGACAAGAGAAGAGAAGAGAAAAGAAAAGAAAAAAGAAGAGAAGAGAAAAGAAAAGAAGAGAAAAGAAAAGAAAGGAAAGGAAAAGAAAGGAAAAGAAAGGAAAAGAAAAGGAAAGAAAAGGAAAGAAAAGGAAAGGAAAGGAAAACATATGAGGTTATGAGAATAATTGGAATTCCCCCCAAGGAAGTCTTCGCACTTGGCTTGGCATAGACATCCCTTAACTCACCAAAGGGTTTAAGGTCTATTAGTTAACCTCAACCTGGTTTAGCCTATTTGCTGAGAAGGTTTTATCAGGGTGTGGCTGATGCATGGGCTACAGCTTCTTGGAGCCACAGGCCAGAGCTGGGTGTAGGGGGATACCAAAAGTGGACGAGCAGTCCTGAAGAGTGCTCACCCCATTATATATCCTCAGTGAAAGTAACCAACATGTTGAGTGTCTAACATAGTATGTGGGGCTCTCTACCTCTAGTCCTCCACCTCTGCAAAAAAGAAGGGGGAGATTCCTTTTTGTAGCTCATCCTTGAGGTTAAAACTTTGGGCATCATACATTATGAGTATGTTCAACTTGAGGCATCATACTTTCACAAGGTTGGGTTTTTTTTCCCCATTTAAATGGTAATATCTACTGTGTATAACTTCCCTAGTTATGATTATTTTACTTTGACTCAGTTCATATGAGTGTTCCCTATATTCCATATATACATACAAATACACACATAAAAGTATATATATATATATGTGCTTCTCCCTATTCATTATGTGCATGATTTCTAAGAGAAGAATAATATTCTATTACGCCATGTACCACTACATTTTTAGACATTCTCCAACAGATGAGCATCTATTTTGTTTCTAGGTCTTTGCGAATATTTTGGGATATGTGTGACCTTTTCTAAAACTTTGTCAGTGACCCACAGGAGCTATGTCTGGTGATAAAATCTCTGGGTCAAAAGATAATGGACATTTTATCCATTTGAATCAAATTCCAAATTGCATTCTAGAATAGTGCATTGGCATGCTTGTTTTTTCACAATCTCTGCAATCTTTTGTCATCTTTGACAAATTATTTAGTGTGAGGTGAAACCTCAGAGTTGTTTCAATGTGCATTTCTCTTATTAGTGGTGTGGAATATTTTTCCATGTGGTTTGGTTGCAATTCTTTGAAGAATTTGCTCATATCTTTGCCCATTTATCCATTGGAGAATGGCCTTTGGTCTTATATCTTCTCCTTGTCTGTATAGCTTGGTTATTAGACCCATGTAAAGGTACTTGCTGCAAAGATTTCTTCCCAGGCGTTGACTTCCCTTTTTTAACTTAACTATATTAATTTTGTTTATGCAAAAGCTTTTCAACTGAAATAGTCTGCTTTATGTTTTATAATCTCCTCTATTTGTTTTTCGGTTTAAGAGTTCATCTTTTAGCCAATTCTGTGAAAGTTACATGATCCGGTTCTTTTTTCATTTTTTTGTGGTATTTTTAGCATTCAGATCACATATTCATTTGGAACTTATTATAGTATATGGTATAAGATGTTGATCTAGACATAATTTCTACTATATTGCTTTTCAGTTTCCTCAGAAATTCTTGTCAAATAGGAATTACTTCCTCTCAGTGGTATTGAACACAGTGTAATGGGTTATATTTTTCTTGTCTAAACCATTTTATTGACCAACTTTTTTTTTTTTTTTATTTTAGCCACTACCAAATAGTTGGTTGTTTTTTTTTAAACTCTTATCTTCCATCTTGGAATAAATATTGTATATTGGCTCCCAGGCAGAAGAATGGTAAGGGCTAGGCAAAGGGGGTTAAGTGACTCGCCCAGGGTCATACCACTAGGAAGTGTCTGAGGCCACATTAGAACCCAAGACCTCCCGTCTCTGGGTCTGACTCTCAATCCACTGAGACACCCAGCTGTGCCCCCAACCCCACCAAATAGTTTTGAAGATTACTGCTTCATAATGTAATTTGAAGTCTGGAAGTGCCATTCTTCTTTTATTCCTACTTTTTCATTATTTCTCTTGTTCTTTCTAATCTTTTGTCCTTTGCAATGAATTTCATTATAATTTCATCTAGTTGTAGCCTAAATGTCCCCTTGGTGACCTGATTTTCATAGCAATAAATTTGTGAATTTATTTAGGTAGTATTGTCATTTTTTCTGGGTTATACATGTGTTATCACTAAATAGTAGTTCCATATTATTGATTTTTGTAATAATCTTTTAAAAACGCCAACCCCCACCTCCAATACCCATATAAACGAGTGAAAAATCAAATGTTTTCATTGGAATTGTCATTTTTGTTATATGGCACAGCCTTGTCGTGAGCTATTCATTCCCATTTTGTAAGCAGACGTTATCACTTTTCTTTCCTGCCTTTGGTGAGAAGATAGTGTCCGAAGTCATCTTCACACTTTGGCAAGACTAATCTTTGCGATTTCCATTCCCAAAGTGTTACCAGTTTGCATCTTTCTGTGGAAGTCAGACCATTCTCACAACATCCCATAAACTTTAGAGGTATCAGCATTGGATGAACCAAATGAGGATTCCCCTCTACCGCAGGACCTTACTCTCGTCTCCAGTTTCACCTACTTAGAACTAGATCCTTTGTTGAAAATAGCTCTGGAGGTTCTTACCAAGGTGAGTATACGGTAGAGGAATAGAAATTACCAGGCACTAACACAACTGCTATAAAGGTAACCAAATGGTGCAAAGTACTGCGCCTGGACTCAGGAAGAACTGAGTTCAAATCTTGGTCTGTGCCTTCACGAGGAGACAGAGAAAGCTACCAGGAGGAAGCAGGGCAGAGAAACTCAGGACTAAATGTACAATCCACACCGTGGTCTCTGTTCCTGAGAGATGAGAAGGTGTGCCGGAGGGAGGCATGCACCAGTGGGGAATGAGAGTCAGAGACATACATCAGGACAGGAGGGAAGAAAACACAAATGTGTCCTCCTCTCCAGGAGAGGACTCATTGCCAGGCAGAGCCAAGAAAGAGAGAAGGTTCTGAACAGCAGGGAAATGAATGGATGTGGAAGGATAACCCACCCCTCTGGTATTTTATGTCACATGGATTGTAGGTTCTTTGACTTCTTAGTAATTGAGTTCTTCCAGCATACTGGTCTAAGTGTGGAAGACTGCATATATACCTAAGGAAGGCTCAGGCTCACCAGAGAAGGAAAGAAAATTGTATAAATAATAAATGAACTCATGAATTCTTTATTGGGTGTGTAAAAAAGGCAACTGGTGGCTAGATAGAGCCCTGGATCTAGAGTCAAGAGGACTTGAATTCAAAACTGGCCACAGATACTAGCTGTGTGACCTTGGGCAAGTCACTAGACCTCTGTTAGCCTCCATTTCCTCAACTATAAAATGGAGTTAATAACAGTACCTAGCTCCCAAGATTATTGGGAGGATCAAATGTGATAACATTTATAAAGTGTGTGGCACATAATGAGTGCTGTTTATATAAATGCTTATTCCCTTTCTCCTTCCTAAAAAATCTGTTCAATATATTCAATATTTTACTATATTCAATATATTACTAGATTGAATGCACACATGGAAGCTGAGGACTCTTTTAGACATAAAGTCAATGTAGTTCTAGGAGAAATCTCAGGGGTATGAACCACAGAGATTTGAAAGATAAACTAATTCTGGGCTATTATGCTATTTTTCTTCTATTGATTCCTTCCCCAAAGTTCAATATGTTTCATCTGTCCTGTGTGTACTTTCATGTGGAATTATAATTTCTTGACATTCAGTACTACTCTACCATCCTTTTTTTTTTTTTTTATCTAATCTATTTCTTTTGAATAAAGTCCACACTTCTATTGCCTTATTACAGTTATGGTTCACACCCAAGCAAGTGTCAATTATGCTTTTAAGAGTGGGAGTTGGTTGAATCGATCAATAAAATCAACCAATGCCATTTGAAATAACTGACCAGCATGTTGACCCTAACATATTTATTTTGAATAGTGAGGTCTCCATTGAGTCAGTCAGTCAACCAGAGGTATGAACAGGGAAAGCCTAGGCAATTTCTATTAAATTTCTAATGGCCTTCTTATAACTGAGTTCTTTTTCCAGCATACTGGTCTAAGTGTGGAAGACTGCATATCTAAGGAAGGCTCAGCCTCACCAGAGAAGGAAAGAGATTTGTAGAAATAAAAAAATGAACTCATGAATTTCTATTAAACCAAAGGCGTTAAGACTCCTTCCATGTAGAAGTCCTTGAAAACCGTGGGATGAAATGGAGTTAAGTATATTCAGATTGGTTGCACAAGAAGTATATTTGGATGGGTCATATCCTCTGGGTTTTGCATAAAATAGTAAATCAATTTGGAACCCACGCTTTTGAGTAGCTGGCAGTTGAAAGAGATTCTCTGGCCAAGAAGGAACTCCTTGTGGAGAGGGGAGAACCTCAGTTTTTCCTTCACTTCTCCTCCACCCCACTTTGGAAGATTTGGCATTTTTCATCAGCGCCATAGTGGTATTTCTGGAATGGTATACCTAGCAGAACATTAGTGACTGGCAGCAGTATCTGCATCATCGGTAGGTAAAGACAACCTGGAGACTCTCAGGAATGATAGCTTCAGAACTCTATAATCAGTCTAGAAGAAAGACTTACAACATGCCTAAGGGCACACCCTCCCCACCAAGGGAAGAAAAGAGCTTTCAGAAGCTCCCAGTTACTCTTCTGCCACATGCCTTCTCTAAGCTTGAGCTCCCTTGCCTCTGGACTCTGTGTGTACTTGTGGGAGAGTGTATCACGGACTTTGGGGTGGGGTGCGTGTTTTCTAATATCTATTATGTCGCTACCTTAAAGTAACTATCCTCTCTTGCATTTCTCTACTTTATTGTTTCCACTCTATTTTGTAAATAAACTTCTGACTTGAGACATAGTAACTCCACGAACCACGTTATTTCACATAATTTAAGTCCAACCACTAAATTTAGACTTTACATTGATATCAATGAATAGTCCTGGTGGGAAGCAGCCAGTGAGAGTTTATGAGCTGGAGCTTCATCCCCTCTGCAATTGTTTAGGACTACCATTCTCCAGCCAGGTGGCCCAATGGATAGATGACTGGACTTGGAATCAGGAGGACTCATCTTCCTGAGTTCACATCTAGTCTGAGATATTTATGGACTGTGTAAATGTGGGCCAGTCACTTATTCCTGTTTCCCTCAGTTTCCTCTTCTGTAAAAATGAGCTAGAAAAGGAAATCAGCAAACCATTCCAGTAACTTTGCAAGTAAATCCCAAAATGGGATAGTAAAGGGTCTGACATGATTGAACAAGTATTCGTTCTCCTTTCCCTTTCATATTTTCACTTTAAAGTTATCTTGACTGGAATAAAAATGCACAATGAATGACACGAATCATTGTCAAATCCTACATCTATTTTGAATGGCTCAGATCCTTGCTATGACAAGGCTGCAGCACTCTCAGGACCAGACATAGCTGGGTGGCACAGAGGAGAGTGATAAGGTGTGAGGAAAATCCTAGCCTAATTCTAGCCTCAGACACATTAGCTGTGTGTGATCCTGGGCAAGACATTTAGTGCCTCAGTTTCCCCAACATGTAAAATTAAAGTCATAATAATGTACCGCTCAGTGTTGTTATGATGACATGAGATTATATTCATCAAGTACTTAGCACAGTGCCTGGCACATAGTAGGCACTTAAATACTTATTCTGGGGGCAGCTGGGTGGCATAGTGGATTGAGATCCAGGTCTAGAGAAGGAAGTCCTGGGTTCAAATCTGACCTCTGACATTTCCTAGCTTTATGACTCTGGGCAAGTCATTTAATTCCTTTTGCCTACTCCTTATTGATCTCCTGCCTTAGAACCAACACATAGAGTTGATTCTAAAACTGTGGAGGTAAGCATTTTAAAACCCCTTTTTCCATTTCCTCCTTCTCCCTAGAAGTGAGCTTAGAGGTATGTTAAGTTACATAGTCTATCCCCATCATAAAGTTTGAATCCTTTTTACAACATTGTGGATAAAAGGTGGGGGATGGGTTCTATTGCTGTGTTATGGTTCTAATTCTGTGGCTGGGCCTTATAGAGTTGAAATCTCCCTCCCTATAACTTTTGCCCTTTGACTCTAGTCTTGCCCTTAGGGCTAAAGTGGAGTCCAATCTTGCTTCCATAGGAAAGATGGATTGTTTCAATCTTGGTGCAGAGAGAAATCTTACTTTTGAATCCAAGTTTCTTCCACTTTCATTCCTCTACAAGACTGGTTTTACAGAAGCTGCCGATGCCACACTGATGCTTGGGACATTTGGGTAAACAGAGAGCCCAGTTATTGGTTCAGGAGCTGCTAGTGACTTCTTCGGCCCCAGGTTGCTGGGAGAGAGTAGGATAGTGAGCTACTAATACCATGTTCTTCTGGGACAGTCAGCCTGAATGATGGACACTAGGTGGCAATAGATGGCTGAGGATGCTGGCCTCTCCCAGCTCCCATCCCAACAAAGTCTATGACTTGCCTTTAGGAGCAAACTTCATTCTACTGATTCTCTTTCTTAGTGTAGTATGAGAGAGAGAGAGAGAGAGAGAGACAGAGAGAGAGAGACAGAGAGACAGAGAGAGAGAGAGACAGAGAGAGAGACAGAGACAGAGACAGAGAGACAGAGAGAGACAGAGAGACAGAGAGAGAGACAGAGACAGAGAGAGAGACAGAGACAGAGAGAGAGAGAGAGACAGAGAGAGAGACAGAGAGAGAGACAGAGAGAGAGACAGAGACAGAGAGAGAGAGACAGAGAGAAAGAGACAGAGAGAGAGAAAGGCGGAGAGAGAGAGGCAGAGACAAGACAGAGACACAGAGAGAGAAAGGCGGAGAGAGAGGCAGAGACAAGACAGAGACACAGAGAGAGAGACAGAGACAAGACAGAGACACAGAGAGAGAGACAGAGACACAGAGAGAGAGACAGAAAGACAGAGACAGAGACAGAGTCAGAGAAAGAGAGAGACAGAGACAGAAAGGCAGAGACAGAGAGACAGAGAGAGATAGAGAGACCACGACTGAGAGTGTTCCAATTTGAGCTAATTTCAGGAAACAAGGAATAAATACATTATTGTCCCTTTCATCTAATCTGAATTTTATCTTAAAAATGTAGCTAGGCAGAACAGAGAGCAGAGCCAGGAGCTTAGAGTCCAGAAGACCCGAGTTCAAACGTGGCCTCAGATACTTCCCAGCTGACTGATCCTGGGCAAGTCACTTTTTTTTTTTTTTTTTACATTTATTAATATTCATTTTTAACATGGTTACATGATTCATGCCCCTCCTTTCCCCTTCAACCCCCCCCCCGCACCCCCCCTACCCATGCGCATTTCCACTAGTTTTGTCATGTGTCCTTGATCAAGACCAATTTCCAAATTGTTGGTAGTTGCATTGGTGTGGTAGTTTCGAGTCTACACCCTCAATCATGTCCACCCCGACCCATGCGTTCATGTAGTTGTTTTTCCTATATGTTTCCTCTCCTGCAGTCCCTCCTCTGAATGTGGGTAGCATCTTTACCATAAATCCCTCAGAATTGTCCTGGGTCATTGCATTGCTGCTGGTACAGAGGTCCATTACATTCGATTTTACCATAGAATGTCAGTCTCTGTGTATAGAGTTCTTCTGGCTCTGCTCCTTTCGCTCTGCATCAGTTCCCGGAGGTCTCTCCAGTTCGCCTGGAACTTCTCCAGTTTATTATTCCTTTTAGCACAATAGTATTCCATCACCCGCATATACCACAGTTTGTTCAGCCATTCCCCAATTGAAGGACATACCCTCCTTTTCCAATTTGTTGCTGGGCAAGTCACTTTTAACCCTCTTGAAAAAATGGCAAATCCCTCCAGTATTCTTGTCAAGAAACCCCCAAATGGGGTCATGGAAGAGTTGGACAGGAATGAACAACAACAAATCTTATCTAAAACTAGTTCATTGCTATAAGTCTCATTTGTAGCTTTTGTTTGTTTTTTGGAAACTTCCTATCTTGGGCAAAAAGTAAAGCATCCATTCTTGGGGCCTCTCCTACTATGGACTGGCATGAAAGCTTTGACCTGCTCTATTTCTGGTTTGCCCCTTAGACCGCGTAGACTCCCCTCACCCATTTTCGGTATCAGTGCCAGATAGTGTAGATATCCACCTATTGCAGAAGAACTCCTGAGCTCAAGCCAGCCAAGCCTTCTAATCAACTTGGATGTGTCACTATGCCTAGTTTCCATGTCATTGACTAGAAGAGTTTATTAGCTCAGGTCAGATTTAGGTTCTCTGAAAACTATCACCAGTATATTACCAACACTCTGTGTGGCAGCAAAACAGAAATTCTGGGAAGAAACGAAGAGGATTCTTGTTCCAATAAAGAAGGATTTCATCTGTGTAGAGAACCTGGGATGAGGAATTTCCTCCAGGCCTCTTAGTGACTTCTCCTATTAGATTTGCCTAGTGAGTGGCCGTGCCATTATAGGCTTAGCTTATGTATAGTAAGTGCCTAATAAATGCTTGTTGATTGGTTGAACAACTGGCTTCACATAGCCAGTATGAGTCTGAGGGGTGAACATCATACTTCGCCCATCAACACTAGTTATTTATTTCAACACGAGTTGTATTACAAAAGATATAAATATGAGCTACTGTAATGAGCTTGTAAGTTCAGTGCAGGTAGCTCCCTGGCCTTTGGTAACATCTATATCATCGTAAAGCAGGTAGGTGGCTCAGTAGAGAAAGAGAGCCAGTCCTGGAGCTGGGAGGTCCTGGATTCAGATCTGGCCTCTGCCTTGGAACTGATACTTAATATGATTCTGAGACAGAAGATAAGGGTTTAAAAAAAATCTGTCATCTTGGGAAGGAAGGAAGGCAGGAAGGAAGGAAGGAGAATATATGTATTCCCTTTCTCCAAGTCTATCTGTGTTCAATGGAATTTGGGCTGATGCAAGAGTTGGTAGTTTTAAAGAATCTATATATTCTAAAATATTTATAGCTGCTCTCTCCATGGTAGTAAAGAACTGGAAACTGAAGGGATGCCCATCAATTGGGGAATGGCTGAACAGGTTGTGGTATATGCTTAAGATGGAATACTACTGTGCCATAAGAAATGATGAGCAAGTAAATGAAAAACCAAACCAAACCAAACCATGCAAAGACCTACATGAAATTATGAAAAGCAAAGGGAGTAGAGCCAAGAGAATATTATATATAACTAACCGCAGAATTAATCTTTGAAGAAAAATAATGTGAATTAATACCTCCAAAGAACTGATAAAGAAAATACAAAAGATATAGTTAATATAGTAAAATATAATATATAACATGTGTAACATGTTATATATTATATTATTATATAACATTCTTTTTTTTGGCAAATGATGCCTTCTCTAGTATGGGGAGGGAGAAGGAAGGGGAGAACCTGGTAATGGTAATGTAACCAACAAACTAATAAACAATTAAAAAGAGAGTTTATAGTTTTTTGGGGGGGTGATTGGGAGGGCAGGATATACTACTAGAAAGAGGGATAGACTGATTTAGAAGACCTGAGTGCTAGGTATAGCTCTGTCACAGACTAGTTGTATGATGTTGGGTCCAGCACTCCCTTCTCCTGGCTTGTTTCTTTGACCGCACATTGAAAGAGAGATCCCTAAAATCCCTTCCAGCTCTAACATTCTATGATTACTCAAGACTCTGGCAGGCAATCCTATTTCCAGAGATAAGCTTTGTCAGGAGTTTTAAATAAATAAAAAAGCATAACTTTCCCCTTGTGGATGATAGGCAGTAAAAAAAAAAGTAAGACAAACTTTTTATTGTTTGTCTGGCTGGTTTCAGTAAGTGACAGGAGATGGGAAAAAGAGAAGGGGATGCCAGGGCCATAGCAAGAACCTTCTCTTCCTTCTGGGCATCTCCTTTCTTAGTCTTCACAGGATCTTACCAAATGCAATTAGTGATCTGGAACCCAGGCACAGACACCAAGAACAGTTTCTAAGTTCAAGTCAAACTTTGTTTCTTTGTTTCTTTTTCTTTTCTTTTGGCTTTGGTCTCTGGATGCTCTGAAAAAGAAACTTTGAGAACTATACAGCCTGCTATTTTAGCAGCTGGCTCCCTCAGTTGTGAAAAAGACCTAGCTTCTGGCAAGTTCTCCAGAGAACTATGGGAATGAAGTTGCGCCAGTTCAAAAGCAATATTGCTTTCCATTTGAATATGCTTTTAATGATTTTGAGAAGATATGTTTGCATAGACTATCTCAATGCATCCTTACCACAACTCTGGGTGATAGATAAATCATTTATATCCCTTGACAGATAAAGAAATTAAGTGATTGGTGTCACAAGGCTATTGGCAAAGCCAAAATTAGAACTATAATCTCCTAATGCTAGTGTTCTTGGCCCCAGAGAAGGGGTTCTTACCCTGAAGGTGTGTGCACTTCTGAAAAAAACATGTGGTTACTTTATTTCACTATAACTGATTTCCTTTATTATCCTATTTTTTATTTTATGCATTTGAAAACATTCTGAGGAGTCAATAGGCTTCATAGGGCTGTCAAAGGGTTCCAGGATCCCACAAAAGGCTAAAACCCTTGCATTAGTGGATGATACCTTCCTTACCCACTGTTCTCTTTCCAAAAACCAACTGGGCAAAACAGTAGAGATAAGGAAGAGGGAGAAAAAGCAAGAAGGTGTTCAGAATTGGCTACCTTATCTTTTCTCATATATTACTCCATGGTTTATCTTGGACAAATCCCAGCCCTGGTATTAGATTTAGGGCCCCTCACACCCTTTCAAAGACAAATGCCCATTTGCCTCCCTAGGACACAGCCATCTCTCCTTCTATCTCAAGATGGATGGAAATCCTATCAGTTTTCCTCCCCCTCTTACCCTTTTCCCCATTCTAAGCAGGGGACACCCATTGATTGGAAATGTAGAGCTAGAAGGAACCTTAGAGGTCATCTAATGCAACTCAGTTTATAGAGGGAGGGAAGGTCCTCAGAGAGGAAGTGACTTTACCAAGGTTACACAGTTCATCTGTGACCAAGACCGACTGGCGTCACTCTTTCCATTACCCAATGCCACTTTCTCAGAAGCACAGCCTCTTCTGCCCTGTTTAGCCTCCTGCTACATTAGAAAGAGCCCTGAATCTAGAGACCTGAGTTTTGCTATTAGTTCTGCCCCTCTTTTGCACGACTTTGCACAAGTTGCTTAATGCTTCTCAGTCTCAGTTTCTTGATCTGTCAAAATGCTTGATAATAATCCCTGCTATCTTCCTTACAAAGCCATTATGATAATCAAAGACGATGATGGCAAGCACACCTCGGAAATATCGGAGCTCTGTTCAGATGTAAGATGTTGCTATTGGAACATTTTGGTCCCTATATCATGTAACTATCAGGGCACCCATCCATGCCTGTTGTCTATTCAGTCGTCTCTACATACATCTGCTATCGCCAACCCCATGCCAAAAACTGGAAAAGGTAATGATGGGATGAGTTGCTTTAAGGAAAATAGCATCACCTGTAATAGCAGCTTGTGTTTACAGAGGGCTTTAAGGTTATAAAACATTAGCTCTTTTTATATATAAATTATATATTAGAAATAAATTAAAAAATAAATATCTAATATATAAATTAAAATATATAATTTAAACATATTTTAAATTCATGTATAAAATCCCTTTTTATATATAAGTATATATATAATCATATATATAATTAAAATATATAAATTTGACATATATCCTCACAATTGAGTGGCATGCCCAATGAAAGAGTCTATGAATCATTTAATGATGAGGAAGAAACTCATGATCAGAGAGACTTAGTGAACAGTTCAAGGTTACACAGCTAAATAAGCATCCAAGACAAAATTTGAACCCAGATCTTTTGATTGAACCCAGGGTTATTTCTACTACATGAGTTGAGAGTTTCAACTGGTAAATTTCACATAAGGATCCCCACAGGCTGCATAGCAATTTAAGTTTTAAAATGTAATATATTTTAATTTTTATTTATATTGTTAAATATTTCCCAACTACATTATTTTTAAACCCTTTCTTTCTATCTTACTAACATCTCTAAGATTGAAGAGTAAGGGCCAGGCTATTGGGGTTAAGTGATATGCTCAGGGTCATACAGCAAGGAAGTGTCTGAAGCCAGATTTGCAACTAGGTCCCCCTATTCCAGGCATGGTTCTCTATTATGCCACCTAGGCGCCCTCTTTTCCCAAGTAGATATATTTTTGAACTCTTATTTTCTGTCTAAGAATTGATACTAAGCATCAGTTTTAAGACAGAAGAGTGGCAAGGGCTAGGCAATTGGGTTTAAGTGACCTGCCTAGGGTCACAAAGCTATGAAGTGTCTGAGATCAGATTTGAATCTAGGTCCTTCCCAACTCTAGGACTGGCACACTATTTCACTGAGCCATCTGGCTGCTCTCTCCACTACATTTTAATCAAGCTCAGTGGCCCTGGGGAGTGTCATGGACCAAATGCTGCCTCTGTTTGACACCTCTGGCTTACATCACACTGCCCCTTGGATGTCCCTTTGAATTTTGTGTCTCACAGGAGGGAAGAATGCTTTAGGGTACCGCAGGCTGGTCTGCACTCTAGGATACCCTCTGCCCGCCTGTGAGTTCCTCCACTGGTGGTCAGTTACTTAGAGAAGAAGGATGCTCGGGGGATGTAGGAATGGAGAAAAACTAAAATGGGAGACAGAGAGCAGCTAGCTGCAAGTAGCATTCAGGAAGACGAAGTCTGATCTTTCTTCCCTTCCCTCTGAAAAAAAGCCACAAAATATGTTCCTTCACTCAGAGTATTAGAACTTGAGCCCCCTGCCATATACTTAGCCAGGCTCCAAATGTACTCCAACAGGAAAGAATTTAAGCCACTGGCTTGTTTTGGGCCTTCTTCCAAGCAACCAGAACAAGAGGGTTTATTTGCATCCTGAAGATTTAGCAACAAACCTTCACGCAAAGCTGAGAACAGGATGCAGTGTTTAGAGAGAGTGAACATTTAATTGTGGTCCAGGGCTTCGTGTGCCAAGATGGGTCCTCTGCAGGAGGAAACAAGGTACTTGGATTTGGTTATTGGAAATTATACCTCTGGGTCTTGGTTTACCATTCTGTAAAATGGGATTTATTCTATTTTGGTTCAGTTTAATAACATTTTATTGGATCTGGTATATTTATTGCCTGGAAATATTTAAAATACCATGAAATCATAATAATAAGGTAATACGGTTTATTTGATCCAATTGTAGCATATTTAAATTCAAGAATATAAGTGCCTTTAACAGGTGCTTAATAAAGGTTTAAAATGTTGAGCTGTGTAGGATTAAAAAAAAAAAAGAGTTTAGTAACCCCTCAGCTGTCTGGAATCCCTGAGGAATGAGTTGTTCTAGAGAGATGAGCTGTCTGGATAGATTAGTAAACCCTTTAAACACCTTAAAAATATTTTTGTTGACATTTTGAAGGAAACTCTTAAAAATATACTTCCCCTCTTCCTGAAATAGAGTATACTGATGCCAAAGGCAGCTATGGATAGAGAGCTAGACCTGGAGGCAGGAAGACCCAAATTTACATTCAGCCTCAGAATTTACAAAGTGCTTTACAGATTTTAAAAGCACTGTATACAGACTTCTTTTACTGTTATTATTAATTCTCTTTTCTGGGTGACTCCAAGATCATCATTATGAATGTCAGTGGCTGTACGGACATTATCGAGCACATTCAGAGATATCTGTAGGATAAGGGCTTA
Source organism: Gracilinanus agilis (assembly GCF_016433145.1). Lineage (NCBI taxonomy): Eukaryota > Metazoa > Chordata > Mammalia > Didelphimorphia > Didelphidae > Gracilinanus > Gracilinanus agilis. Next base: position 145,279,802 of record NC_058130.1, read on the forward strand.
GGGATACACACACACGTATAATATATGTAGCTCTTTGCTACTAACACAGCTATATTTTTTGAATGCTTGTGTCTTTTTAGAATTTTTCCAGCTTTTACCTTGTAGTAAATCTTTAATGTCTCTCTCTATGCTTACTGTTCCCTACTTTTTTTCCTACCACCATGCCCAACTCTCCTGAGACCTTAAAATCTTATAAACTCCTTCCTACTATATTATCTTCCTCATTAGTTGTCAGTCTTATATCTGTCCTCCCTTCAAATATACATTCTGTGCCTCTACTTACTTTCTTCTTATTTTCCTCTAAACACTTTGCAGTCCTATTTGGAATTTCATCACTCAACTGTGTGATAATGAGATTAAGTCTATCTTGCCCATTCTCAAATTTAATCACCAAAAGTGTAAACAACTCCACTTAACTCACAAGTTAGTAGGTCTGTGACCAATGTGTGCTAGAGTGAGTGACGAATCAAAATTTACTGACTGCTTCCTGGGCAGTTCTAAGAAAAGCATTTGTTGTGATTGGACACGTAAACTAAGAAGAAGGCACAGGAAGTAACACAAAAGAAGTCCCTTTGAAATTGAGTTCAGGGAGTTCAGCTGGCTGCTTGTTCCTGACTTGGACTTGGAGGAGCACTGGACCTGAGACCCTGAGACCTTGGTGAGACTGTTCTTAGATCTTTCCCTTAGAACTACATGTGGTGAGTGTAAAGACTAAATTTTCCTGGATTCTGTGAAGGAACTCTTCTTTCAAGAGAGGACCAGAGACTGAAGCTTTTGCTTCATTCATCCTTGGCCCTTGGGCCTCAGGGACTTTCAGCTCAGCCTTCTCCAATTAAGGACTAGTTAAATCTGCCTGGGTTGAGCCAGGGACTGGAGCAAATTACTCAGTGTGTTAGATTAATTATCCCATCTTATTCTCTCTCTAATTTTCTTACTTTCTCTCTCTCTTCTCATTTGTAAATAAACTTCCATAAAAGTCATTTTGACTGGAGGTTATTCTTTAATTGGAGATTGATAATTATTCAATTCTCTGGTGACCAAACCTATTAATATTCACCCAACCAAAACCCCCTTTTGCCCCTAACAACTGAAAATGTTCTTTCTAACATCACCAGAGAGCTCTTAATTGCCAAATCAAATGACCTTTTCTTTACCCTCACCTTCCATCATAGAATCAATACACAATTCTAAGACAGAAGAACCATAAGGGCTAGGCAAAGGGGGTTAAGTGACTTGACCAGGGTCACATAGCTAGGAAGTGTCTGAAGCCAGATTTGAACCCAGGATCTCCTGACTCTAGCCCTGGCTCTCAAACTACTGAGCCATCTACCTGCCCTTAAAAGGCCTTTTCTTAATCTTTCTTGACCCTTCTATAGCGTTTAACATTAACCTCTCCTCTTGGACACTCTCCAGTGTGGGCTTTGATGACAGCCTTTGGATGGGGCTTAAGTAGACCCATTCCAAGGGCAGCCTAGTTTGGTATAGTACTGAAGAGTCCTAAAACAATCTAGAGAAACTGAAGGGTAGGGTTAGAGCAGTCCTTCCCAAACCAAAGCCAATCTATCTTCCAAGGTTTAATGAATCAAGTCCATTCTGGGTTTTCAAAATCTAGTTCCACTTCCCTACCCCTTCCACAGCTGGCCTCCTGCAACTGCCAAGTCCCTTGGGCGGAAATACCAACCACTGCTGTTGTGTGGGAGGAGAAAATAGGTGGGCCTGAGGGAAGAAGGTCAGAGCAAAGGACTGTACTTCTTAGCCTCCTCAGCTGGTTGTTCCTGTTCCTTTTCCTCATCACTTTCATTTTTGCCTCCTCCATATTCTTCCCAAACCCTAATAATATGACCTTCTCCCTTTAAGATCCTTGTGGCTCTTGAGGCCAGCTGCTGGGGTAACAGCCAGGTTATTTATAGCCTCAGTTTTGGGGAAGCTAGTGGAAAGCTCCGTTCTTAATGCCTCTCAGCCAAGTCCTGCTTCTTCAACAATATGCCTTCCCTTCATGCTTCAGTATAATTTCTATCCCTCACTAGTCAGCATGAGAGGAAAGGAAATCTTGTGGTCCGAGTCAGAAGGTGACATACATTATTTTGGTAAGAATCATGGATGCAAACAAAAGAGGTCCCTATTACTTTCTAAGCCTCAAGGGCATCATAACATTTCAAAATTTAAAAAAATGCTTAGACACTTGTTAATGTGGTGAATGGAAGAAACTGGTGAACCTCTCAGGGACCACTGTTGACATTTCTTCTGTCTATGAGCTCTTAGATGTTTTCCCAAGGATGAAACAGAGGCACATATAGCCTCAAAAAAAGAATAAATGGGGGTCCCAGCTCCCCTTCTCTCCCCAGACAGTTTTAAATTAGAACAATGAGATGTTTTTCTTTTTAAGTGAACCCAATCTCTTCTGAGCAGAGACTAAATCTTTGACTGTTCTCAGCTTTTATTGTCTTCTGATTAAATCAGTGGTCCCCAAACTTTTTTGGCCTACTGACCCCTTTCCAGAAAATATATTACTTAGCACCCCTGGAAATTAATTTTTAAAAAGTTTTAATAGCAATTAATAGGAAAGATAAATGCACCTGTGGCCATCACCACCCCTCTGGATCGCTGCAGCACCCACTTTGGGAATCACTGAATTAAATAATGTACCATCTTCTGACTTGCTGGGATATTCAACCCTTTTATAGGAAAGAGCAAGGTTGAATGATAGTGAATCCTCCTTTTTTCCTGTGTTTCTGTGGTCCCAAGGCATACCCACACATCTTTGTTGATCTCTGAGAAAGAGTTAGCTTCTAACAACATAGTTCTGGTGATAGCCATTACACACAGTCTAAAATCAAAGCAAACATCTCTGCTGGTTACCTTTTTATTATTCATTGGCTTAGACATTGGTGAGCCCTTGAACAACTTAGTTATGGGCTTTCTCTCTCCTCTCCCTTAGCTACAGGTTCTTTTGTAGAGTAGTCTTGTGAGTGTGGTCTTTGAGAACTCTCAACACTATTTTAATAAATAGTCATACTTTTGTTACACAACTTCACAAACCACAGTCTCATCTCTAATTATATATCTCTAATTATACATGATATCCTGAAAGTTTACATGGGCAAGAAATATAAACCTCAACATCCTTCTGGAGTATCTTATTTTATTTTTAAAAACCCTTATCTTCCATCTTAGAATCAATCCTGTGTATTGGTTCTAAGGCAGAAGAGTGTTAAGGGCTAGGCAATGGGGGTCAAGTGACTTGCCCAGGGTCACACAGCTAGAAAGTATCTGAGGCCAGATTTTAACCCAGGACCTCCCGTCTCTGGGTCTGGCTCTCAATCCACTGAGCCACCCAGCTGCCCCCTGGAGTATATTATTTTAGAGAAAATATTCTCATCAATTACAGGTTACTTTCCTTTACTTGGGAGTGGGGAGCAGAGGCAGCCATATTTTATCAAATAGATATGTTATCGAAAAGTCATATGTTGATGGGATTTTTGTAAATATACTACTACTTAAAATGTACAAAGGTAGCTTGTTATTCAAAAGAATATATAAAAAATCACCTTGTACATTGAAGAATCATCTAATCTTATTTTTGGCAAGAAGCCCAGATGCTCATTTATCAGGTTTGCTTTTAAGGCAAACCCATAAACAGTTTACCATCCAGCTGGATTTCATCATCGACAGGCTAAGAAACTGGGAATCTGTAGTGAAACAGTCTGGTGAAGAACAGAGGAACCTGGTTGTACCAGAGATTCATCTTTTTGGTTAAGGATTTTGTGGGGGAGCAGATGGGAGATGGCTGGTGATATATGTCTCCAGTTTCCATTTTCAGAATGACTCTTGAGTCTTTGGCTGTGTGGAGGCCAAGGGTTTGTTGGCAGAAAAACAAGAGCAAAATTAGTTTGCGTCCTTAGCCTGTGGCTGTCTGCCAACATTTTCGTCAAATGAAACATTCTTATTTTCATTCTGGAAGTATTTTTCAAGTATATGAAAAATAAAAGGGTAGCAGAAACAAAAATGACATTTGCCGGGCTGAAAATGCTGCTTCTAAATCTTGCCTGGAGAATAGAATTATATATATGTACATACTCACAAATCTAGGATACGTAGTTTTCAAAGGGGTAAGAGAGCCTCTTTTAGGGTTACTTTTAAACCAAAATTTGCCATGGTTTCATATTTTTACATTTGTTCCTGAGTTTAAACATACATATGTGTTTATTTGTATATAGTAATTGTGCATTATATATATTTATTTATATTCAGAACCATGGAAACCTACCACTCAGAAGCATAAGTAGGACAGATGGATATATTACATTCACAAGATAATTAAGAATTCTAGTGGATTTCATTTGCATCTAATTTTTATATTTCCATAAACTTAGAAGCTGTGAAATTAAAATTACTGCCTGACACAACAGGGCAACAAAAGTGCCTCATTTAATCTCTCCCAAATCTTGATGGTTAACAAATCATAAACTAAAATCAACACCATTAAAAAAATAAAGTAACAGTATCTACAAGGTGTTTACATAACAAGCCTCTTTGGCAATTTGAAGCACATACACTTTCTTTTCAATCTTATTAATGCTTATGAATGTCTCTCTAAATAAGATTATCTAATGACCCTTTCTATCATCAAAATCTGGTTAAGAAAAATTGCTTAAGTTCTGGATGGTTGAAAGAAAGGGAAAAGTCTAGTGCTTTCATAAGCAGAGTATGTTGATATCCTGCTTGCTGTACAAATCTACACAATTATTACTTAATACTCTAACTGCATTTTAAAAGGATTAAAACCCTTGAAATCATTCCATAGCTAAAGAAATAGCACAAAGCCATGATCCATCCAAACGTGAAAAATAATGGTCTGGTTTTTACGTTTTGAAAGCTAGTTTACTTCATTTTCAACAAAGTCTTTGAAGCTAGGAAATCTAAAGTAACCGGCTAGAATGCAGGCCATTACACATCCAAGTCCAACGTCTGGTGAACTTGGCCCATGAACGAAGAGTTACTTACCTCTCTTGGACCTGCATTGTTTCAAGAGATCCGTTGGCAAAATTAACTTCATTCTTCTTGTTTTCAAAAACCCCAAATGAAAATACATGTTAGATTACTTCCGTGTGTGTGTGTGTGTGTGTGTGTGTGTGTGCAGATCAGTGGCTGAACAAAACCCAGCCAAGCTAGAGAACTTGGTTGCTCCAGCAGAATCAATTCACCACGGATATGTGGGGCAACCCAGCTTTAAAAATTTTCTTAATGACAGATTAGCTCCATCTTCCCCTTTGTGCCAGGGAACAAAGCTGTTAAGGAGAGAAGGGCCTCTCTGTTATCCTTCTACGTTGGCCTCTTTGCTTGGGATCCTGCCTGGGAAAAGAGAAAACTGAACTGCATGTCTTTAGGTGCCACATTCCTAGCTGTGCACGCATTTTGTATGCATAGGATGAGTCTCCCAAACAGCAAAGGTGAGATGGCACTGTGCTCCAGAGAATTAATTCCAGGTTGGCATTCCTTGTGCCCTTCAGCACTTTTTTTTCCCCCTTCTGTAACCAACCCAATCTGCATCTTCCTTAGATCATAGGCATAAGAGCTCTGGAGGCATGCAGGGAGCGGCCCCTCCTCCTAAACCCTCCCAACTTTCCCTCTCAGATTGTCATTTTCAGCAAGGTCAAACTATTTGATACTCTTAAAGGTTCTTCCATTTCCATCCATGAAGTTAGATATTATTTTACTGATACCAAAGGCTAGGCACCAATGTTCTCTTCCTAAAGGATCTCATATAAGAGTTTGGTAGTTAATGGGAGGTTTTTTTTTTGTGTTTTGTTTTTTTTGTGGGGGTGGTAAGTCTTCTGCATTTAGCACAATTTTCATTTGAAGTTAAGCCAAATTAAAAAAAAAACCAACAACAAAAATTTCATGTTAATTACACTGTATTTTAAATTATTTTCCCAGCTTTTCTATAGCTATAGTGTGAAATTTTCTCCAATACAGTAAAACATTATAGTATACAATTGGTTACAAGGTCTGTAGTGATGAGTCAAAGATCATGGTGTGTTTATTCTATATACAGATATAGCTTAATAGTTCACAGATGCAACTTCTTCTTGGCTTTGGTTGTTGACAAAGCATAAATATTTCTTTTTGTTTGTTTTTTTTTTACAGTTAGCTCCTAAGTGGCCTCCCTCTCCCCCAGATGAAGTGAAGCTTCAACATTTCCCATCAGCAGTGTTTTCTGACCTTTGGCAAAGGGGATGAGAGGGTAAGAAAGAGTGAGAAAAGGATTTGCTGAGAATGAGAAAAGACCATTAACTACAATTTCTACAAAATGAGATTTTCTTTTTTATAAAGAAAACTAGCATTGCTTTTAGAATTGAAAGGTTCTTCATATTCCACATATGACTTATTATTATTATTATTATTATTTTGCTATTTCTTTCTGCATTTCCTGACCAGCAACGGCTCTCTTCGTGGCTGAAGATTCTCTGGCATCGATGACATGAGTTTCAGTATACAACATATAGCCAGCCACAAATTAAACAAATGCTTGAAAGAGGATGACAATCATTCCCACTTACTCTCAGAGAGCACAACTTTAGAGTAACATAAAACAGTATTAAATCTCAAGACATTCCAATCAATCATGCCAGATCTCAGTGAAATGATGCATTGATGATGTTTCTTATCTTGTACGTGCCAGGATTCTGCATATCATATGTAACATATGACAAGAATCACAGAATGATTGACCTTTGGTATGAGTATAATGGTATCTGGGTTGATAAAATAAGAGTTTTAATTGCCATTCAACCTCATACCCCAGAAGTACATAACCATAAAGAAATCAGGGTTTGAATAGTAATACAAATTCTTCATAAATTTAGGGAATGTTAAATCCTAAAGTGACATTGGGCTTATCTTAAGAGATGTGTAAAGTAGTTAAGGCTCTGGTTTTTAATTTATTACTTATTTATGTATTTCTTATTACTGCTTAAATGGAATATTATAACATTAAGATAATATTACAAGAGGCCCTACTCTTCATACACAGTAAGATGGCTTTATATGATTGGAACTATAGAACTTTAGGGATCTAGGCTTGCCAAAAAAAAAAACCCCAAACCCCTAAACAAACCAGCTGTGAAATGGCCCTTTGTCAACTGAAGCTAAATTGCATACTCTGGATGTTTTCTTGTCCAACAGACAATTTTAAGGGTTCTGACTTCCTAAACTCACCACTACCCCCAAACTCCAGGGCCACTTCACAAAACCCTAACAACCTTCCAGTGGGAAAATGCACTCTTGAATGGTATTGTTGGAGCCTAACTGGATCAGGGAATCCATTCTACTCTGCAGCTAACTGAGGCAGGCTAGATACAGGTAGAGAGGGGCTTGTTTCTGTGCTTGGCTCACTCCCAGGAGTAAGTTTCAGCTAAAAAGACTTGAGAATTCCTTTCTCCCCAGGCCCATATGGGGCTTATATGGAGGACCATAGGGTTCTGGGCTTTCCAACTTGGTCTCAGTCTCAACTTGTCTCCATACAGGGACCAAAAATTTATAAATGATCTGGGGACTTGGAGTACAAGTTGGGCAAAGTGCAACAAATCATGATGCTCAATGAACAAACATGAAAGATCACAAGAGATTGGCAGCCCTTGACTTGGTGCTTGTATGATTGCTTTTCTACACTTCAGAGAGAAGCATAATAAGGAAGAGGTCACTTTCAGCAATGAAATAGTGCAGATCTCTTAATGGAAAAGTTGGCACTGTTAGGGCCCTTATAACACACGGTAAGTTTGCATTGACGCTGTAGCTCTAGGGAGTATTGCTGTGGATGTTGGCAGGAGTAGGGTATGTATATGGAAAGAAGCTGCTAGTTTAGAATTAAAGAGAACTGTCATGAGTTCCCATAAATTTCCAAGATAATGATAACTGGAATCTGAACAGCTAATTTCCTATAACTCGTTATATTCTCTCTCCTGGTTTGAGCCTACTATGATTTTATGAACAAAAACAACTTTAAAAGGTATTTTACAAATAGGAAAATAAAAAGATTATAAAGTGATTGTTGTCTGTACAGGAAAAAGGAAAGAAAGAATCTGGGAATTATCCGTATTTAATACTCCTGCCTTTTAAGGCACAAACATGTTCACAGGCATTTTGAGACTTTTCCTTGCTTTTTTTTTTTTTTTTTTTTTTTACTGTTGTTAATATGTGGTCACCACTTCATGAGATTTTAAAGGTCAGGTACATTTCAATAATTCTAGGAAGTTTCTATTAAGAAACAAAGAACCAAAACAAAAAACACTAAAAGAGAAAGTAACTTCAATAGTATATTTGTTGTTTAAATGATTTGTCTTCCAAAAAAATTAGAACCAGAGGCACAACCCTCAGGTGGGAAATTATATTTTATCTCATTTGCTGAACTCATTTCTATTCCCACAATTATGAATGTATCAGACTACCACCAGAACTGTATTCTCAGCTATTGTGTAAAGGATGGATAGTTTATTTGGCAAGTAGTTGTTTTCATGCCACAAATATAAGCAGTGTAGTATGGTACGAACAGCTATTGTAATTTCCCCTTAGAAAGTTCAATATTGTATGTACCTCTAGTTAAAGATCTTTAGACATATAAGTTGGTTATGTGTACTGAATCTGGAAGATTTCTACATGCTCCTTTCTCAATGGAATCACAGGGGGGATTGTGCAATTAGAATGTTCTCCCCAGAACTCTCTTTCCCAGCTTCCCATTTTCCTTCTCCCATTATGTAAGAACATAGGGAGGAGATATTTTGATGCAGCTCTTCCCTCTCGCTCTCTGCTCCCAGAAATGCGGTTGTATAGGTTGGGTGAGAGCCAGGCAGGAGAATTTTATTCACATGATCATACTTAAGCTTTGTACTTCTATTTCTTCTACTTCAAGTGATTACTAATAAATCTTATAAAATATAATACTTGGAGTTACTGGATATTAATTTAAATCTTAAAGTGGTGACTCAATGGGCAATCCTGACCAAGTCACTTAATTTCTAAGCCTGTTTTCTAATTTGTTAATTGAGTGAATGCTTACACCCTAACTACTTCACAGGCATATCAGAGGAAAGATAAGTAAAAAAGAAAAAAAAGTTCCTTGGGGAAAAGGTACACTACAATTATAAGCCTATCTTATGCTCAGGCATATTTTTATGAGTTCTCTGTTTATAGAATAGAAAAAGTTTTTTTGATGTCAAAAGAACATTTTGTCTCTCAAATAGGAGCATGTAATCTCAGAATTGGAAAAGATCCCACAGACATTCTGGTCCAATTCATCAGACCTATGTGAAGATGGGATTAACTCTCCCCTGCCCTTACACATTCTGCCCCTTTCACCTACTAGGAAATCACTTCATAAATTCTGTAATAAGTGGTCATCAGCTTTTGCTTAAAGACCTCCAGTGATATGTAATACCTTCCCATCTGAGGTAGCTCTTTCCATTTCTGGATGGCTTTATTTATTAGGAAGATTTCTTTATACCAAGCCAAAATTTGTCTGTTCGCAGCTTCTATCCATTGTTTCCAGCTCTGCTTCTCAGGTGCTAAGCAGAACAAGTTTATTCCTGTTTCCATACAAATACTCTTCAAATATTTGAAGACAGCTATCATGTTTCATTGGATGTTCTGCAAGTCTTCTCCAGGCTAAACGTTCTTAGATTACTGTGGGACATGGTTTTTGAGTTCCCCATACTACCCTGGTTGCCCCTTTCTGGATGAATTACAGCTTGTCTGTCTGGTAAGCAGAACCAAATACAATATTCCATATAACCAGAGCAGAAAATGGAGTTCTCACTACTTAGTTCTGGACATGATTCTTAATTAACATAACCTGATGTCACATTAGATATTTCCTCCCCCCTTCCCCATTATGTTAAACTGCTGAATTATATAAGCCTTGAAATTTACTAAAATCCCACTATCATTTATACATAACCCGTTATTTAGTCACATTTCCCCAGTCTTGGATTTGGGCAACTGAGGTCTTGAACTTAAGTAAACAACTTAATGCTTATCCTATTAAATGTTATATTATTGGACCAGCACCATTATTCTAGCCTGTTGAGATTTCTTCAGATCCTGAATCAATTATTAATATATTAGTTATTCTTCCAACTCCATATAACCCACAAACTTGATAAGCATTCCACCTATGATTTCATATAAATCATTGTTTAAAAGGTTGGAAAAAAAAACAGGGCCCAGGAGAGAGTCTTGGGACATCCTATAAGAGAACATGAAAGTTGGTTGACAATCCTTTAATGACTGCTTTTGGTTTCTAAGACAAACCAAACCTTTGGTGCTACTCATTTCACCAGTTCTGAATCCAACTAATTGTACTATCATCCAGGTCACACCTTTCAATCTTGCCTATAAGAATATTTTGAGGATTTTGCTAAATATCTTGCTGTCAACGATGTATGTCACTATTGGTATTTCCTTAGGTGTGGCATGTGCATATTTGAAATTTTGTTTTGTTGATCACAGTAGAATACCTAGGGTGGGACTCAAGAGAGGACAAGTGGAAGGGCACAACAGGAATAGTCAGAGTTCTTAGTAAGCACACTCTGCTCTAGTATTGGGTCTGTTTCATGAAAGTTAAAAAGGCTTAGTACTAGAAGAATCAGATTTGAGAAGTTTGGCTGCATGATTGGGAAGGATATGTATGAGAAGTGGTGACAAAGAAGTGTGTTGAAGAAGGCATGAAATTGGTTGGCACAGTTTGGTTTTGCTCATAGTACAATTCCTCTGTGATTTCTGAGATGGTATTGTACTGCCTTACCTCCTTTTGCTTGAATACCACTCACTGTTCATCTTTTCCTACACCACTTTTGTTTTAAGAGTTGTGTAAACTGCCATATGTATCCCTTTAGAATTACTACTTTCTCTCCTAGCCTACATGACAAATTTTTCTTTGGCAATCAAGTGTTTGGACATGATGGGTATAGGATGAAAAAAAGAATTCTTCTTAATGATTTCTGTTGGATTAACATTTACTATATACAGTTCTGATTATCTTCAAAATTTCCCCATGACCAATTAAAGATGCCCAAGAGGAGTACTTTAAAAAAGTAATAATCACAGATTATCAAAACAAACTAAAGATACAACCTATCAGGAGTTTGTGAACTCAAACTGCTGATGGGAATATTAAAACCATACTGCTGGTACTCAAACATTGCTGGAAATCTGGATGTAAAATATGCCCTTTACAGGCAAAGCAGAGACCTTTGTAATTCAACTATAGTGTCTTAGAAAGGAGAGAAGCCCTTAGCAAGAAGAAATGTTTTTCCCAAAAGATTCATTTAAAAAAATCTATCTAGTTCACAGGTCATATACTGCACCTCTTCAAGAGAGATTTGGTTTTAAATAAAATTATGGCTTATGTGTAAAACTGTGAAATGTGCTCTTTTATTACCTCAACTTAATTTTGGTGGCACTGGTTCCATTAAACATTCTTTATCTATTGCTATTTTGTTATACAATAAATCCTGCAAGACTAACCATGGCTGTATGAGAAGAAAAATGATCTTGAATCTGCTATTAGATGATACAATAGATATTAGACCATTGTCAAGAAAGCTAACAAGTAGACAATTTTCACTTAGTAAGTGCAAAGAACTCTGTATTTTCTTTAGCAGACTATAGGACCCTTTAATAGTAAATACATTTAAAATATGGTTTCTAGCTAGCTGTTCCAAAATTTGTTAAATAAACCAAGGCCTCTTTACTAAATTTAGTATTCTGAATACAAAGAATGGTCACATTACTTGACTTCATCTTTCACCTACTGGAAAAACTTTGACTAATTTCCTATTGTGATTTTGAGTAAAGTACTGCCAAGTTCTGTTTATTGGGTAGCTCTTTAAGCATTTAGATGACTGAGATAAAAAGTATAATAATTTAATTTTTATCAGAAGAAAAAACACAAATTATTCCTATTTGGTGTCATGATTTGTTTAATTTAATTTTTACTAGGGGGGCAGCAATAATTAGAGTTTTCCAAAAATTATGATTTAGGATAGACCGTATTCTCTTTTCTTTCAAAGGAATTTGAAGTCTGTAATAAGTTTTTGAAATATGTTGGAAGCAAAGCATTTTTCACAAGGAGATTTTTTATAGATATAGACATTTTTGGGACTTAAACTTTAGCAAATATATGTGTACTATATATATGCACATATAAATATATGCATGTATGCTTTTTCTTAATTACTATAATATCTCCTCTTTTTTTTCCCCCTAGTTTCTAGGCTTTATATTTCAAATGCGGTCAATTAAATTAAACAAAGATTTATCAAGCACCTACCATGTATAAGGCACTCTGCAAGGTTCTGGGATAAAAGAATAGTTGGGAGTTTTTTTGGTAGGGGAAAAAGCATCAATATGGAGGAAAATAAATTTCAGATTAATAAAGAAGGAATAATGAATGAGGCGTATCCCAAATTCAAAGGGTGATCAGTTGGATATCTTTTTCTCCAATCAAATTGTCAAGACCTGAAGGCATGACCCTATTTCTACTTTTTAGTTCTTTTGACCGGCACCTAAAAGCTCTTTGCACACACTAGGTCTTCAGTAAGTATTTATTGGCTCACCAGAGAGAGGCTTATGAAAATATCACAGAGGAATTCATAAAGGGGGTGGGGTGCTATACTATACCTGGCTATATTTGGCTCGAAGTTTTCATTTTTTCCTTAGAGTATGAATAAGTGTGAATAAAATCATTCTTAGGTTACATGGGTACAAACCTTAACTGCTCTTTACCAGCTATGTGAATATGGATAACTATTGAAACCCTCCTGAGACTCAGTTACCTAAACTGTAAAATGAAGATAATAATATTTGTATGACCTACCTCATAGGATTGTTGTGAAGTCCTTGGAAACTTTACAGCCTTAGGTAAATGTGAATCACTGTTATTGTTTGGGTGGGGATGGGGTGAAGGGTTAGGAAGAAGGAGTGAAATGATGCCACAGATATTATTTTCTTGTGTAACATGTTATAAAAATATTGTTGTTTTTAAAAATGCATTTAGAAATCAAACATCCTCTGGCCAATGCCAACTATAGTAAGCCTATTAAAAGTAGAACAAAACAAAAAACTCTTTGATACACAAACCTTTTCTGTCATCTTCTTTACAGAATACTTTTTAAGTACCGAAGGGCAAAATTAGCCTGGTGTTTCAACCACAGAGAGCAGAAAGTGCAAGAATATTGTCTTAATGCTCACCACAGCACCAGTTACTTCAAGGAAGACATGCCAGGTTTTGAATATTTAGATTTAAGTGTATTTTGAATGTATGTTTCTTCAAAGGATTAATTTGAATGCAATAAGAATGAATGAAAAAAAAAATACACATGTAAAAGCCAAATCAGAATTTACTTCTGTTGATCGCAATACAGGTTCAAGGAAGAGTATAATTTTGGAAACATTTGATGTTTCTTTGACATTCTTACCTCAAAAATCTATAATGTACAAGGAAGTTTTTAGAAAAAATGTGAATCTCATGGCCAACCTGTGTAATGTGTGTAATGTAACTGTCTTTTGGTTTTCCATGTCTTGTTGAGGCATGTAATTCAAGATATAAGTTCTAAAGTTCATCAAGTCACCTATAGGTGTTCTGGGTTTAATTTTGGAAAAGATTTGATCTATTCAGGGATTTTATAACCATCTTTCAATTTGTAAAAGAAAAAAACCAAGCTTTTAAAGAGAAAGAAATGTTGCATCTATTCACACCATGAGAAAGCCATTAAAATATTTAGAAGAGACAGTTTAGCACAGTGGAAAGAACATCTGGATTGGGAATCAGGAGATCTGGCTTTCAGGTCCTACTCTGCCACTTACTAACCCTGTGACCATTGGCAAATCATTTCATCTGTCTTGAGCTTTAGGCATCATCTTTATAAAAAGAAAGGTTGGATTCGGTAATCCCTGATCTCCCTTCTGGCTTTGATTCGAAGCTTTATCTGGTTTGGGGCAAAGAAGAAGATCGTTGTCAAATGCAGTCATCAACGACTGTTGGCACACACTCAGAAGCTATTCATAAGGCATAATTCTAAGCACACCAAAGCCCAAATGCCATGAAAGAATAGCTACTAGAGCACTTGGGTTCAAAGTGTGGAAGCATGCTGTCCTACAGGAAGGATTTGCTCATGGCAATAGGATTGGCCTCAAGGCTTTCACTGCACAGAATCTGTGGTGACCTAATGAGGTAAGTAAGCTATGGTTTCTGTTCTGTGTAAGAGAATAGTGATTTAGGGACATGGAAAAGCTGCTCAGACTGGCTATTAAAGTAGGCTCAGAATAACGTTGCTGGAAGACATTGTTATAAACTTTAGAGCAAATCTTCTTTTTACTCTCTGTTTATATCAAACTGACCCAGACCACCTGGTGGCAATTTGGGGGTCACTAGTTTCACATAGTCACAAATAATAATTAAAAAAATTTGGGGGAGGGTAAAAATAATACTCGTTGACATACAGTGTTTTCATTTTGTCTCATTTGATTCTCATAATGGTCCCATTATATAGGTATTTTTTCTTCATTTTATAGATTAGAGCACTTGTGTGACTCACAAACACACAGCTAATGGCAGATTCAGACCTAGTTTTATCCTTATTCACCGTCTAACTCTCTTTCCACTATACCTGGTTTCTTTAAGACAAGGAAATCTGTTGGAAAATAGAACAACAAGCACAAAGGGAAATAATTTGCTAGGGTATATTATGATTATTCAAGCAGTTCCAGTGGATAGAACTTAAGGTAACCAACTGTTTTAGCTGCTAATGACAGCAGAGACTTTAGAGCTTTGTGAATGAAGGAGAAGGAGATTAAGATATTCATAGTTTTTAATACTGAAAGAAGAAAAATGCCCTCGAGGGGAGAATATTTCCAAAGAGAAGGAAAGCATCCACTTAGCTTGAAAGGTGGTATGATACAATGGACAGACAGAGTGCTAGATCTGGAGTTGGGTGACCTGGGTTTGAATCCTACCTTAAACAATCATGGGCAGGTGATTTAATTTCTCTGATCTTTGGTTTTCTCACCCATAAAATAGGGATAATCAAACTAATACTACCTACCACACAGGGTGTTTGTGAGGAAAAACCTTATATAGATGTGAGTTATTCTTCTTTTTTAATATTATTGGTCTGGACCTATGATGCCATCCATGTAGGGATTGTGGAAGCTCCCTTTACCAAAGTAGATCAGCAA
Source organism: Gracilinanus agilis (assembly GCF_016433145.1). Classification (NCBI taxonomy): domain Eukaryota; kingdom Metazoa; phylum Chordata; class Mammalia; order Didelphimorphia; family Didelphidae; genus Gracilinanus; species Gracilinanus agilis. The sequence continues at coordinate 145,295,033 of NC_058130.1, forward strand.
TTCATCAATAAATTATAGTCTTTTATTATTACTATTTCTTAAGAAATAAAAATAAATTCTGCATTTTTTGGAAGAATACATTCTTTACAGGCAAGAGGTATTTGAACAACTATACTTCCTTCAATAGTGGAAGACCAACAAATTGACAGGTAAAACCTGAAGGAAAATATTACCATTATTGATAATGATGTTATTGCCCTACAAAATAAACATTATGGATATAAAACTGTACTAGTGGGTACCCATCTTTGTGTTCTTTATGTTTAAACCTGAGCTGTGAGTTAGATGATCATATTCAACATTTCACTCAGTAGAGAACAACATTATGAGAACCATAGACCTGGCAAAGGCAGTTATAATAGGGCTTAAATAGATTGACACGTTGATGGTAAATCACATATGGAATATTAAATATAGAAGAAGCTTTCTCAAATCATTTTATGAGCTTTATTTTAGTATTACCTCAGAAGTATTAAAAGCTATTAGAGAAACTATAATCTGAGTTCAGTTCTTAAGGAACTGTGAACTCAAGGTGGAGTAAAATAGTTAAATATGACTGCAAAAGGACATTTCCCATATTTTCTTAGGTAAATCAACTCATTTTTTGTACAAATTATTTCATCTTCTATTTTAGTAGAAGAACTCTTTCTATCTAAAACAGGTAAGACCTAGCTTAGAGGAACATATTTCATCCCCTCAACAGATCATTTGGTCTGAAATAATAAAAAAAAAGAAGAAATGGTTTCAATTTGTCTAGACAAAGGGAGTACTGATATTGATAACCAGTTCCTGTGCTTCTTAGCTCAAGGTGAAAGCTCTTTCTATATACATCCTTAAATGGAACAGAGAAAGTATTTTGATCTCAATACCTGCTGTGAGCAAAGAGGGCAAGCGCAAAGCCCCAAGAATGCCAGAGTGCAACAGTGTACCACAACACAAAGCTGGAGGGCACTGGGCAGGAGTAGTGTTCCATACAAAATGGGAAGCAGGGATTTTCAGATTCGACATGCATCTGATGACTTGGAACCCACACGTGTTTTGATGTAAATACTGCTCAACGTCCTCACAGTGGTTGGTAGCTAAGTGGCTGAAATACTAACGGACATCTGATTACTGTTATATTATATTCTTTGCAAACAAAATCTATTTCCCTCTATCAAGACCCCTAACCCCAAACCCATTTCCAACCTAATCACATTTATTGAAAATAAATAAATAAATAAATGCAATCCTAAGACGTTTAAGTTCCTCTCTTAAACACACATACTTCAAAGACACTAACTTTGAACTTGAAGATCCCTTTAAGAATAGGGATGCACTAAAGTGAAAATGGCTTCTCTGATACTTGATGGCCCAGACTGAAGATGCTTTGTTATCTATTTGTATTTTGAAGGTTGCCCTGAAAGCAGATGAAGTCTGAAAACCACTGAGTATAAGGAAAGTGGCACATTCAAGACACACAATGGCATATGTGTGTTTTCAAAGCATTTGTAAAAGAGGATGGAATCACCACAGCTACGTTACAGGCTTTATCTAAAGGACAAGCTGCTGTGGAATCGATGCCTTTCCCAGCTCACTACACGTTATTCCCTTTCCTTTAACATCCCTTCTCAGTACATTATTGGCACTTTTATATCAATTTCATAAATGCAAGTGTGTTTACATAGAAAGGTCAGATGATGATTGTAAAACACTATTATATATACACGAAGAAATCAACAAATCTCAAAGAGTTGTATTAGCCAAAAAAAGTGTCTTGTGAGAAACAACAATAAAAATGATATCTTAACCACAGCTTTTGTTTCAAAATGCAATTGATACCCAAAGCCATGATTTCACCAATGGCCTCTGTACCTAGACTTCAAGGCCATGAAATATACCTGAAGGCACTTATTATCCTCCACACTGCTGAAAGATAATTACAGAAAGAGGTGGGAAGCTTTTCAGGGAGGGGGAGGGAGGGGAAAGAGATGGATGAAAATGAACCCTGAACATCTGTGATCCACATAGAAGTTAGGGTTTAAATGACAACATAACACCTAGGCACTGGAAATGTGTCTCTTGAAAAGAAAAATAGCCAAATTGCAATTATTATTGTGTTTCTATGGATAGAGCACCTCATGCAGCTAGCTCTTTGTGGCTGCATCATACACTCTTTGAAATATTTAGCTTGGTTAGCTCATTGGCTTCTTCAATTCCCGTTTCCCCACAGTCACTCTTTTCTATGGCTTTGCCAAATCTACACCTTTCTTCTGTTTTTACGGGATCTTTCCGAGGCTTCTTGGAAGATAGCTGAACATCCTTAGCCTGTGAATTACTATCAGAACTGTAAGATGTCTTGTCAGAATTGTGAACAGAAGGCACCAAGTTGGCAATCTCATCTGTTGGAGACCGTCCAATGCTGCCATCTACTTGAACTCGAATGTCTGGTGATATAGATAACTGGTGATGTGGCACAATCCCACTGTCCATGCATTTTGGATAAAGGTAGGTCTTCATTTGACCTTTTCCCTTCACATTTACTGTCCCCCTGTAGTCAAAGTCATATCCCATCTTGTTCAAGATATGGTAGCTCTCTTCACTCACCTGTATACGGCACTCAACTCCAGTAGTATCCATCCTGCTGGCAATATTCACGGTATCTCCCCAAATATCATACAGTAACTTTGTGGTGCCAATAACCCCTGCAGTGAGGGGTCCGTGGTTAAAGCCAATTCTAAGTTTAAAGTTAAACCAGAGCATGTTGTTGTTGAAGTCATCCACAACTTGCATCATTTCTTTGGCAAATTCAAAAAGGGTTCGTAAATGTTCATGTGGATGGTTGCTGTCTTGACACTGGGAGGTGTTCAGACCTGAGGCTGCCATATATGTGGCCCCAATGGTTTTAATTTTCTCAATGCTGTTATAATCTGGTTTGCTCAGCAACTCATCAAAGTCCCCAATCAGTTCATTTAGGACTCGGTAGCATTCCTTACCTCCTTCATAATTCTCTTCATAAAATTCACTAAAGTTAACTATGCTGGCAAAGATTACCCCTCCACTGTCATGGTTTTTAGAGTAGCTCTGGGAAACCTTCAGTTGCTCTGCCACGTGATAAGGAATAATGTTTCTTAGCAACCAGTCAGCTTGATCTCTCATACTCTGGATTTTGGTTCGGTGAAGATCAGCCTCCACATTTCCATGATAGTGAAGCCTGTAACTGACTTCAAACTCTCGATTCAGGAACCAGACCAATAAAAGCAGGAGAAAGCAAACGAGTGTCACCTCCTGGCCAATTAGGTCTGCTGGTTTTTTGCTGAAATTTGGCATTGAAGTGTTGCATGGATTCTTCCTGGAACTGGAAAGCAAGGAGAAGAAAGAAAAATATACATTTAGAAGTGTTTAATATTAAAGCTGCTAATCAACATTTCAGAGCATAGAAACATACCAGTCAATAGGCATATAGAAAGGATCAGCACTTCAAATATCTACTGAATTTCAATTTTTTTTGACCAGACCTTTTATTTCTCTGGCATAGAGAAGTCCCAGTGAGAAAATTCCTGCTACAAATGCAGATTAGCACTTATTCTATAATTTCTAGTATTAATTGCCCCTGGTACAGTCTTTAGCTGAAGATTTAATTCAGGCTTATTCTTCTAGCTTAAAGATTGACTAACAATTTGAGAGTCAATTTTTATAATGAATTACTTCAATCTGACAATTGACATATTAAGTGTTTCCTATATGCTGGGGATAAATAGGGGAAAATACAACAGTCCCCTTCCCTGATAGAACTTATAGTCTATTTGTGGGATATATTATGTACCCAGATAGATACATTTTCCATTTATGCTATCTATATCTTGCACATACATAGTTATTTGCACATTGACCTCATTATTGGACCGTGAGTTCCCTGAGAGTATATTTTCCCCTTTCTATGCATCTCCAAGGCTTAGGATGATGCCTGGCACATAGTAACCAGGGCAGGATTTGGGGTGGTCTTTTACACCCCATTTATTTTAGAAGTATTAACATTTTATGGACTTCATCCCTCTATATACAATATGTGAATTCTATTAATGTATTTCTATTCTCAAATTGTTCCATGGCCAAATTAGCTTGGAAAATTCTGATGGAATATATAACTTAAGAAAAATTAGAAGCATGTGAAGTTGGCAAATACCTTCATGTAAATGCAAGAGAACTAGATGCCTAGAGAGAGCTCTACAGTAAGATAGCCTAATCTTCACTTACCTTTTTTGTCAAAGTCTTTTCATCACTGTGATGTTGAACATTGAATTTTAAACAGACTAGCCATAAAATATATTTGCCTTAAGTCACCAAAAAAAACCCCAAACCCAAAAAACTACAAATCCTTTATGTTCAGTTCCTTGAGACCTTTATGACCTTTACAGGATTTGAGAAAGAAAGTCCAGACAAGAAGGAAATAAGTCAATTCTTATTCCCAAGTCCTGATAGTTCAGATGGTTGGGGTATTCAAATGAGCTTTCTCAAAAGTTCTCCAAAGCAATAATGCTAACAAAATACTTTGGTCTGCCATACTATTAAGAAACAACTCTGTGTGGCTTCTTATCTAAATGAATGTAATAAAAGCAAGGTTCTTAAACACTGTTAGGGATTTCCAACAAGGTGGCTAACTGAGAGGTTGTGGCAATGCCCAGCTCACTTTTAATACTCCTTCTGACATCAAGAGATATGCTGAATAAAGTAAAAAGGAAAAAAAAGAAAAAAGAAAAAAAAAAGAAAAAAAAAAGAGGGAAATGGAGATAATTCATCACAGGGGAAATCAGAAAAATCAAGAGAGAATAAATAATGAGTCAACAAAAATAATGTCTCAATCTAATGAATATGTATTATCAAGCAAAATAAAGACAAGTAAAGCCACCAGAAAAGAGAGTTGCCACTACCATAACAACTAGATTTCCTGAAATGATTATAGGACAGCACCAAGAACCTTGAGTGCTTTATTTATTTATTTATTCATTCATTCATTCATTTATTCACTTATTTATTCGCTTATTTATTTATTTGCTTATTTATTTATTTTATTGGCGTTACTTATTATTCAGTCTTAGAAGCTACTTATTATTCTGTCTTATTCTTAAGTATCAATTCCAAGGCAGAAGACTGGTAAGGGCCAAGCAACTGGGGCTAAGTGAACCCAGAACCTCTCATCTCCAGGCCTGGCACTCTATCTACTGAGCTATCTAGCTGCCTAATCCAGGGAAAGTAAGAATGGAAAGGAGAGGTCTCACGAATTCAAAAAGTCAAACGGGGGCAGCTGGGTAGCTCAGTGGAGTGAGAGTCAGGCCTAGAGACGGGAGGTCCTAGGTTCAAATCCGGCCTCAGACACTTCCCAGCTGTGTGACCCTGGGCAAGTCACTTGACCCCCATTGCCTACCCTTACCACTCTTCCACCTATAAGTCAATACACAGAAGTTAAGGGTTTAAAAAAAAAAAAAAAAGTTAAAAAAAAAAAAGTCAAACGAGAATAAACTGTTTAGCACAAATAATGAGAGTTCTTACAAATGCAGTGGATATGGAGAAAGAGATTAGCAAATTTGGAGTCAAAAATACATAGATAGAGGAATCAGAATAAAAAATTTTTAAAGCAAAATTTGAAGAACATTTGAAGCCTTTATAAGCCAAAGCAAATGAACTTGAAGATGTAATATGATCAAAACAAAACCCTAAGAATTGTTGATCTCACAGATTAACATAAGAAAACCAAAAGATCTGAATACCATACTTTATGAAATCATATAAGAAAAACTGTCAATAAGATATTAGAACCAGAGAACAAAGTCCAGATCTATAGAATTCAGAGGACACCAAAAGAGTTCAATTCACTGAGAAACAATAGCAGTGACCACCACAAGAACAATGATAATAGGATCTATATACTATTTTAAGATTTGCAAACTACTTTACATATGTTAACTCATTTGATCCTCACAACAATCCTGTGAGGTAGGTACTATTATCCTTCTTTTATGGATGAGGAAAATAAGGCCAAGAGAGATTAAATGACTTGCCCAGGATCAGAAAGCTAGGAAGCATTTAAAGTCACATTTGAACTTGGATCTTCTTGACTAGACATCTGGAACACTATTGCTAAGACCTAGGATTTCAACTTTAAACAAAAAATCTTGCAAGCAGCCAGAGGAGGTCCTTCATGGGGAAAAGAGTGAAATTGCATGAAATTAGCAACCATGGGAAATGAAAGAAAAAGCTGAAATGATTTTCTAAAAAGCAAATTAATTTGTACCCCCTAAAAGAACATATTGTATAAAGCTAAGTAGGAAAATAAATCAATGGCAAAAGATAGATTTTCACTAAAGAATGTGAATCATTCAGACTAAAGAAAATAGAGGGCAATGGTGCATTTAACATACAAATTCTAAATTCAACAAAAGAAACTTAAGAAAGGTAAATAAGTCTATAGACCATGAAAACTCCCAGCAGATATATCAGTGTTTAGATGCTTTGATGTGTTACTCATTTTAATTTTTACATTGAGGAGACAAATTGGTACCTTTTGGAAGTCTCACCTTTTCTTATTTATTCATTCATTCATTTATTACCAATTACATGTAATAAAAATTTCCACACAAGTTTTCCTAAGTTATATGATTGAACTTATCTCCCTCTCTCCCTTCCCTTTCCCCTCCTGATGCTGGCAGGCTATTTGAACTAGGTTATATATATATATATATAAAATCATACAAAATATATTTCCAAACTGTTCATTTTCTGAGGGTTACTGTGAGAAAAAAAGTGTACCAGTGTGAATAAAACCCATTAAGGGAGATTTAAAAAGTGATCTAGTAGAGAAATAGAGAAAGGAGGAAAAAGAATTTGATGAATAGGGCACCACAATGAAAGCATTCAAACAATAAAATTTAGGAGATAGTAGGGGAAAGGGAGGTGATGACTCCTGAGCCATACTGATCTGAGATTAGCAAAGAAAACAAAGTTATTCACCTTTTAGAAACTGTACCTTCTAGAGAAATGCAAATTAATTCTGAGCTACTGCCTCACACCTACCTGATTGTCTAACCTGTTCAAAAAAGGAAAATGATAAATGTTGGAGGACATGTGGAAATATTAGGAAACTAATACACTATTGGTGGAATTGCGAACTGACACAACTATTTTGGAGAGCAATGTGGAACCAAACTCAAAAGGCCACAAAACTATGCATACCCTTTGATCCAGCAATACCATAAAGAGATCAGAAATAAGGGAAAAGAACATACTTGTACCAAAATATTTTTAGCAGCTCTTTTTGTAGTGGCAAAAAATTGGAAACCAAGGGGTTGCCCATTACTTGGGGGAATGGATGGACAAAATTTGTGCTACATGGTTGTAATGGAATATTATTATGCCATAAGGAACAATGAAGAAGATGAGTTCAGAAAAATTGGAAAGACTTTATGTAAATTGATGAAAAGTGAAGTGAGTGGAACTAGGATAACACTGCAGCAAAAAAATAAAATAAAATAAAATAAAATAAAATCATACAGTTATCAGCTGTGAAGGACTAAACCATTATTAGCAAAGCAAGTCTCCAAGATAACCACAAGGAACTCAGAATGAAAATGCTAACCACAGTCAAAGAAGGAACTGTTGGAATCTTAGTGCAGATCAAAGCATGCCATCTTCTACTATATTTATTTCATGAAATTTCTATTGTATGTGTGATATATGTCTTCTATCATGACATAAGCAATACGGAAATATGTATTAAGTGATTATCTGAGGGTCATTGGTAACTCCATTTTCCATCAGCAATTCTGCTTGGTTTCAACTCCAGGGAAACTCTTCCCAAAACTTTCCTTTACAGAAGGCTCTGAACTTTCACAACTTTCTAAGTAACTTTCCATTTTCCATCAGCAGCTCTCCTTAGGTTTAAATCCAGAGGACATCATGGTCATTCAAAGAAGCTGATCACTTGAAATTTCATCACCATGTTGATTGACTTCAATTTTAATATTGAACACTTTCTGAACTCTCTCAGTTGTCTCTCTTTGACTGGGCAGCTTCTCTTCTCAAAACCTTCCTTTAGAGAGGGCGCTGAACTTTCCAGGTAACTCTCTATTTTCCATCAACAGCAATTCATGAAACAACATATATCAACATTGGGTCCCTCCAGTAGTTCTTTAGCCCTTTTCTAGCTTTCTTTTTCTATCTTCTCCCATTAGATGGTAGGTTCCTTGAGGGCAAGGGCAAGGGCTATCTTTCTTTTTATTATTGGATCCCAGAACTCAGCATAGTACCTACACATAGTAGGTACATAATAAATGTTTATTGAATTGGGGAATTGGGGGCAGCTAGGTAATTCAATGGATTGAGAGCCAGGCCTAGAGATGGGAACTCCTGGATTCAAATCTGACCTCAGACACTTCCTAGCTGTATGACTTTGGGCAAGTCACTTAACCCCCACTGCCTAGCTCTTACTGCTCTTATGCCTTAGAATCAATACACAGTATTGATTTTAAGATGGTAAACTGTTTTAAAACAAAGTTTACTAAATTGAATTTTAAAAAAAAGAAAGAATATTTGCCAGGTGAAGCCTGTGAAGGAGGAATAGGAAATATCTTAGAGCAGGAAAGGTGTTGGGAATTTGGAGAAATTAATAGATGATAGATTTAAAATGTAGAGGCTTTTAGAGATGGTCCAATCCCTTCTTTTTTGGGGGGGGGGAGATCGTGGAATAGTTTGCTCCTGGGCATATAAGTGGAATACCTGGCAGAGGATGGATTAAGCCTCTTTCTCAGATTTTAGATCCAGAGTTCCTTCTCTCATATTAGATGAGCTGCTCTTTTCTACTGTAAGATTAAAAATTAATATCCAAATACTCCAGATATTATTTTTATAAGATTTATTAATAATAACTTCAAGCAGAGAAAAGAATGGCCTTAGTGAAGAGGAGTTGCCCAGCCAGTGAAAAGCGGGAAGAGAGCAAGGAAGAGAGCAGGAGAGCACGGGAAGAAGAGTGAGAGAGGGCAGGGTTATAGCAAACTTATTTACAAAATATGAGGGCACAACGTGGGGGACATAATTCAAGGAATTCTGGGAAAAGTAAAGGAATTCTGGGGAGTGTAGTCCTGAGACAGAAAAATCCATTTACACATTCCCCCTGGGATCCTTTGGGAGATTAGATGCCTCAATGGATCATGGAAACATAATTAACTTATAACTCTAAAGATGTTTAACTAGAGGTATATACAATATTGCAGTTTCTAAAGGGAAGTTACAATAATTTGGGGATAAAAGGGAAATAAAAGAGTAAAAGAACAAAACTAATAATTGCTACATTGACAAAAGCCAATTTGGGGGCAGTCCCCTTTGGCATAAGAATGTACATTCAAAATAAATGCATTCAACCCCCCACAGTTCAAAATCACCACATCCCAAAGTTCATTCTGGATCTTCTAGTGCAGTGTGAGGTCTCTGCAGGCATCTTCATGGTGCCTTCTCCAAACAGTTCACTTTCTGGATTCTGGGAGGTAGCAAGTTTCTTATTCTAAAATTACTCTCAAAAGAATATAAACTTTGCATTATAGTTTAATAATACACTACTGAATTATGATTCTTCCTTAATAAATTGATATTGGGAGATATTTTGTTGGCAGAGAGCCTTTCAAATAATATTTTACTCTATAGAGTTCAAATACCTTTTTAATGGGCAAAAAACACTTTGCACTTTGAGGTCTTATACCCTCTATACCTTTCATTCACACTTGATCCAATTGTATGATTGTAAAGATATAGTCTCCAGTAGAATCACTAATAAGTACAAAGATTTTAGCAAAAGATTGCAGCATTATATATAAAAAATTATTCATAATGTCCCAGTTAGATTTATACCAGGGATGTAAGAATGGTTGAACATATATTAAAAGCAAAATATCTAAAACTACAAAATTATATGTAGAAAAAAGGCTTTGACAAAGTATAACACTCATTTTTGCATAAAAACAATCTTAATCTTTTTAAAATATCATAAAACATATCTATTTAAATAAAAATAGGCATTATGCAATGGAGCTATAAGAGCTTACCAACAAATACCAGAGTAAACCAAAGAGACAATCTTCTTATTATTGTTTGCTATAGTTCTTTCAATGCTAGAAACATCAATAAGATAAGAGAAAGAAATTAAAAGCATAAAGATGGGTAAGGAAGAGACAAAACTATCCCTAATAGAATCTAAGAGGAAATAAGAAAAAGGGAAATCCCATTCCAAATAACCATGAAATACATATTTGGGGATCCACCTACCAAAGCACACAAAAAATCTGGATAAATTTAATTTAAAATTGCTCTCTAAAAAAAAGAATAATATAAAAAAGTAAAGAACAACTTAACTAGTTGGAGGAATATTCAGAGGATGGTTGGGCTATGTCAGTCTGATAAAAATGATAGAACTACCAAAGTTAATTTATAGTTTTAATGTTAGATCAATGACTTTAAAAAAAATTAACCCTACTTTCTATCTTAGAATGAATACCAAGTATTGGTTCCAAGTCAGAAGAAGAGTAAGGGCTATGCAATTGGGGTTAAATGTCTTGCCCAGAGTCATGTAGCTAGCTAGGAGGTATCTAAGGTCAGATTTACCCAGGACCTCCCATCTCTAGACCTGGCTCTCTATTTACTGAGCTGCCTAACTTCCCCATATCAATCTGAACAATAAGTGGCCAAAGTATATGAATAATTCTCAAAGGAAGAATGGAAAACTATTAACAACTATATAAAAGAATGCTCCAAATCAGTAATAGTTAGAAAAATGTAAATAACAACCCTAAAGTTTCATTTAAAGTTTACAATTCCTACAAATTGGCAAAGATCAAAAGAGATGAGAATAGTCAGAGAAGTTATGGGAAGAGAGACACACTAATGCTCTATTGACGGAACTTTGAATTAGTATAACCATTTTGGAAAGTAATTTATAATTATGCAAATGAAGTAACTAAAGTATTCATACCTTTTCACTTCAAGTTTCTCCTACTAAACTTATACCTCAAAGAGGCCACTGAGAAGAAAGTCTTCATATTCATCAAAATATTTTTTGTAGCACTTTTAGTAATAGCAAAGAAATGAAGTAGATGTCTATAGATTGGAGAATGGCTAAACAAACTGTGACACATGAATATAATGGAATATAATTGTGCTAAAACAAATGAATATGACAGATCCAGAGAAACAAGAAAGATTTATATAAACTGATGCAGAAGGAAATAAGCAGAGCCAAGAAAACAATTTATACAATGACTACAACATTAAAAATAGAAAGAATTCCAAAAAAATCAAAAGTGAAGGTTGCAAAATTGCAAAGAACACAAATGTTTACAAAGAAAAGATATGAGAATATAGCCATTCCTTTGCATGAGTATGGTACACTGCTTATGGGACTCAAGAGAAGTCAAAAGGAAGTTTTCCTTGTCTCCTTCTTTTCTCTGTATAAAAGAGGAGTTTCTATTAAACTGGTAAGTTTCTTTCAGGTCTTTCTCTGTCATGGGAGATGCCTAGGTTCAAAAGATTATTTTATTCCCTGTTATAGAAGTTGTTTCCTTACAAATGAATTGTTCTTTAATTACTTACCATTATCCTTACTACTTTTGATTTAGATTCTTATGTACTTATGTAAAATAAATATTAGGGGGGGCGGCTGGGTAGCTCAGTGGAATGAGAGTCAGGCCTGGAGACAGGAGGTCCTAGGTTCAAACCCGGCCTCAGCCACTTCCCAGCTGTGTGACCCTGGGCAAGCCACTTGACCCCCATTGCCCACCCTTACCACTCTTCCACCTATGAGACAATACACCGAAGTACAAGGGTTTAAAAAAAAAATCTCCAATTAAAAAAATAAATATTAGGTAGCTAATAAAACCTTATCTGCTGTGATTAAGAACAGTAGTGGGTAGAGATTTGGTAAAAGTTTTGATTCCTATAGAAAGAACAGAGGTACAGCCTTTATTTAGTACCAGCATAAAGGGAAAATAGACACTGATCCCATTTGGAAGTCTCAAAAGAAAGGGAAGTATATTGGCATTATGCCCCTAGGCAAGCACAAGTTTCTGTAGCAGGAGAAAGAATAATAAATATTTTCTCTCTCTCTCTCTCTCTCTCTCTCTCTCTCTCTCTCTCTCTCTCTCTCTCTCTCTCTATATATATATATATATATATATATATATATATATATATATATATATACACATATGCATGTTCCAATATTTCCCAAGATGTAAATTAGATAAACTATAGAGGCAAAAATGAGGTAAGTCCAGGTAGAGAAAATTTCCTAAAAGGATGATTGTTCTATATGAAGGGTAACTATATATAAATCTGCTACAAGGGAAACAAAATCTTATAAGAACATTAACACACACATTTCCTTATATGTTGGGGACCTTGGTTTTGGGAAGTAATTTTTGAAATGTTCTTCTTTTCTTTTCTCCCTTGCTTTCTTTTCTGTTATTGGAATTTATGCTGTTGTTATTTTTTGAAAGGCTATTTTAGTCTTCTCTTGTGTTACTGGGATTTTAGTGACACATTTGGCCTGAGCCGATTCCTAGCTTAGATTTTGTTGATGCTGGTTTTAGAAGAATTTTATGTTATTCACTTTTCTTCTATTTTTATGTTTCATTTGCTTAATTTTATATATTTTTCTGCTGGGAGTTGGGGTGGGGATGTAATGGAACTGTGTAAGGACATGAAGAGGGGACAGCAGGGAAGTGGCATAGAGATTTGGGCCTAAGCAAGATAAGACAAAAGCTCGCAAGGGAAATAACTCAGGAAGTGAGTCATTACCACTGGTAAGTTACCAGATCCATCTGATCATTCAAAAATTCCTGCTGTAAAAAAATTCCTGACAGTAGGAAATGGGACTTGAGAATTAATCTGCAGGCCACTAATGATGCAGAATTGCATTAAAAAATAAAAGTTTTTATGGAAAAAAGAAATTAAGAGCCATACTTGATTCTGAGAAAAACACTTTCCCTCTAGGTTAAGGTTGATGCCAGACTTCATATTAGACACAGGTCAGATCCAAATTAGGAACTGTTTTGGGTCAAGAAAAATAGCCAACAACTTAAGAATTGGCTTTGCCAGGCATCAGATATACTATAGCATTATGGCAAACACAAGAATCAGAAAAGAGAATCAGACTGATAGAAGTCTTAAGGAAGGAAAAGGTCTTAAGGAAAAGGAAAAGGAAAAGCTCTTAGCTTAGTTTAGGGCAATGGCCATGTATTTTAGAATCACAAGGCAAGGATATCTATAAAATGTGAAGATACAATACAGTACTGATAAAAGCCCAAAGGAAGCTTATACTGTATTTATATATTCCACTTTCAGTGGAATAAATAGTGGAAAGAAGAAAATCTGAATTTGTGACCAGATTGGATTTCTGATTACAGACACTAATAGAGAGAGAGGTATAGAAGAACCTGAGAAAGCAGATGAACTAAGAGTAAAGCCAGCAACACAGAAGTCTAATACATTACCCTGAGCTTTCCCATCATTGGCCATTCTTCCTGCTACCACAGTTAACTGAATAGACAACTATTAACAGAGATGTGAGAGCGCAGTACATCTAGGAAAAAGGTCTGCACATAATATATATAATAGAATAGAATATATACTGCATATAAGAATATTCAACAGTGGCAGCCTGAAGGCAAGTGAAAGATGGAAAAAAAACTTGTTTTCCTTATAAAGGTAGATGAATAAGGGAATAGAGACCTTGAAATCTAATATTATATTATCACCAGAGCGTGAGAAAAGCAGATCTATCTTCTGTTACGATTGTGGAGTAGATAGCTATACTTATGTTGGATATACTAGTCAAGAGAATGAAACCTTGGGCCTACAAAAGCGAAAATGTACCATACTAGTATTTAACTTTAACTATCTTGTATGTATTTTAAAATATGTGAGATCTAATACTAATTTGTTACATATGAGAAAAAATAAAAAATGTCATTGTCCATTTAGATGGATGCAGAGAGTTGGTGGAAATGAAATATGATGCAATTTCTTTACTGGGACAATCAAAGGACAAGGTCATTTATAGCAAATACTACTGAACTGATTCCCAAAGATATTATTAATGCACACGACTCAGACCTTCAAAGACCAGATAAAGAAGCCACTGGGTAGCCTGAGGGAAATCTATGTCTCAGAAAGTTGTTGTAGCCATCACCATTCAAGTTGCAAATAAACTAGACCCTATACAATATAACTGGTACACACTAACTCAGTATGGAGGGACTTTCTCTCTGGATCTAAGCAAAGAGTTATTTGGAAGGCAGAAAGGCAAAAAGACATAATGAAGTCTCCAAGGTTCAGAATTAATAAGAAAATTGACTAGTCTGGGGAAAAGTGATGGTACTAGAAGAGGTCACTTTAAGTCCTGATTGTGGATCATCATCGTTAATTCTATCTTGATTCATAGGACCCCCTATAGATACAGTATGACTCAAGTTATCATCCTAATCATTATATCAAAGACATTTGAGTACCTTAACAGACTTTGGGTTTAAAACTGGAAGACTGAGTGACAAAGATTAAAATATATATGAATATATACATGGTTAGATCAAAGTGATCATGAAGTTCTCTAAAGAAGTTGTTGGTGTTAACAGGAAGATGGACACTGAAGATTTGCCATGTCTAAGTCTCCAAATTCTCAACAAACTTACTGAAACCAATTTCAGTCTATCTGAAAGAAAGATACAGCAATCAACAAGCTGGAACCCAATATCTGCACCCCTTGATCACCCATAAAACTGTACAGAGGCTAGAGTAAAAAAGAGATGAGAGAACGTCTGTGTATCTTAAGAGTTCTTGCTCATACCATATTTACTTTGTGTCTGGGTAAGAACTATACCTATCTATAGGCTTGTGTTTGGGAGTTTCTGAGGATCAGATGACATAAATATGCACAACAAGTACATCTCCCAGTTGAGCAAACCGGAAAAACAGCAATCAACTACCTTTGACCAACCCAGAGGAACTCTGAAATAAATAAATGGTAGTGGGATGTCTAAGTCTATTGTAAAACCTTCCAGCAAAAAGAGATCTAGTGAAAGCCCTTTGTGGTCAAGGACATACAAGTTGATTAATGGAAAGCTAATCCATACAAAGGTACTGAGGGACTAAGCAACTTGCCTATTTGTAGAGTAGCCCCAGGCAGTGGAGGTGACCTTTAGAGACAATTCATTGCAACCACTTAGTGCCCAAAAAAGAATTAATGGGACTTTCTGTTGAGCAAATAAAAAGAATCCAGAGGCACTTAGTATCTTAGTGGTTGCTGAGCAAAAGAGAACACTCATTAGTTGTCCAAAGACATATGAACCAGATACTAGCTCTGAAAGTGATGCTTCTAGGGAAGTTAACTCTGAATATTGTTATCCAATCACCTCGCCTCAAACTGAGGGGAATCTCAGTTCAGACAGGGGGAGAGGACTGAATCCAGAAGCAACTTCTTTTTTGCCTAGAACTTTATCTAAAGAGATTTCAAGGGCACAGAGACAAATGCTGATACAAAGCAAGGAAATGCTGAGAGCCAACATAATGATGAAGATAATCAACTTATATTATCAGTCAATTCAGTTTTACAGGGACAGAAAGTAAGGAGGTCATAAGGGAGCTAGACCCATTCAAACTATACCCAGATTAACATGATGTTACCAGTGAACTGCAAGCATTTACACATAGAGCCCAGGAACATTAGAGCCTGTCTATGTAAACGTACTTGCATGTAACATTTTTTTAAATTTATTTAGAATATTTTTCCATGGTTATATGATTTTTCTCACCCCTCTTCCCTCCCCCGCTCCTGGAGCTGACAAGCAATTCCATTGGGTTATATGTGTATCATTGTTCAAAACCTATTTCCATGTTATTCATATTTGCAGTAGAGTGATCTTTTAACACCAAAACCCCAATCATATTTCCATCGAACCATGTGATCAATCCTATGTTTTTCTTCTGCATTTCTGCTCCCACAGTTTTCCCTGGATGTGGATAGCGTTCCTTCTCCTAAGTTCCTCTGGATTGTCCTGGGTGATTGCGTTGCTGCTAGTAGAAAAGTCTGTTACATTCGATGGTGCCATAAAGTGTCTGTCTCTGTGTACGATGTTCTCCTGGTTCTGCTTCTTTCCCTCTTGCATGTAACTCAATATGCTTATTGATATATATTATAGCTGTGTGTAATGCTTTTAGCAAAGCAAAATCTATTCACTGTATATTGTTTTATTCATTGTTTATCTGTGCATATGTTAATGTTTATACTTACATTTGTTCTTTATACGTCTGCTGATATTAAAGCTAGCTAGTGGTTTTGGTTTTTTTTTAAATTTGTGGTTATTTGCCTGAACATTATGTATATGAATGTAAAATACCCTGCATATAATTTAGCTATTTAGTTACTGAAGTAACCTATCAAGTGATGCTTTATATGATGCAATACCTACTGTATATATTGTTAAGGAACGTTTGTTATCATTGATTCTGTGGGATGATTACCTGGAATGCTGGGATAATCATCCTTGTTATGTTAAAGTGTTGATGTTCTTTTGATACTTGTGCTATATAACTGCAGAGTTCAAGTGTACTCCAGCTGATTTTTTTCAAGAAACTGCGAAACATTTGATGTGGGGAAGAACACAGCACCTGCATCCTGAGTTCTGCTATGGAGATCAGAGCCTCAAGCATGTATTATTTCTAAGTCCACAGTGTGGTGTCATCTTTGAACTTTGGCTTGCTAGGGTTGTTTGTGCAGGCTTTTGGGATAGAGAAGTTAGAAGAAAGAACTGAGGTTTTCTGTCTTGTCCAAAGGCAGGAAGTCCATTGTTCCCTTGCTCCCTTCAACTGTGACCCAGCAAGCTCCTAGTACAGATGATCAGAATCAGAAGTAGAGGATCAACTCTTCTTCCCCCTCCTGCTGAAAACTGATCAGTGTGCTGCTGAGATTGAGTAGCAGCCAGAGAAAGTTTTGTTTTTCTCCAGTGCCTCCCAACCCACTTATTGTTTTTAATTTTAAAAAAATAATTCTGAACGTTAACATAAAAGAAAACGAGCATTTCCATATATAAAGGAGAAGAGAAAGAAAAGTGCATATAAAGTTGTTAATCTCTATTGAACACAGCTTGCTTTTCAACATGAGACTTTCAAATCTGTCCTGCTTATCTGTTTTCTTCTGGCTTTTCCATTTTCTTTACATTAAACCTGCTTTAATGGCAGCTTTTTTTTTTTGGGCAACCTTACTATAATCTCACCTTTTCCCCAACTCCCTCCACCCCAACTGAAATAAAGAAAAGAAAAACAAAATCCTTATAACAAATATGCATGGTCAAGCCTCAAATTATCCATGACTGAAAATGTATGTTTTGTCCTGCACCTTGAATCCACCATCTCTCTATCAGAAGGAAGGTAGCATACTTTATCATTAGTCCCCTCTGGAATTGTGGTTGGTCAATGCTGTGATCAGAGTTCTTTTAAGTCTTTCAAAGTTATTTTTCTTCCCCAAATTATTATTGAATAAATTGCTCTTCAGGTTTTACTAATTTTACTCTGCATCAGTTCATATTATGCCATTACATCAATAAACTATAATTTGTTGGGCCATTCCCAAACTGATGGACATCCCTGAGTTTCTAGTTCTTTGTCACTACATTGCTATACACTATTATTGCTATAAATACTTTTGTATTTGTAAGTCCTTTTTCTCTTCATTTGATCTCTTTGGGGGTTTATGTCCATAATGGTATCATTGGGTCAAAGGATATATGTAGTTGTGTTTTTTAAAATTAGTTCCAAATTGCTTTCTAGAATCGTTATACCAATTCATAACTCCACCAAGAGTGGAAATAGTGTGCTTATTTTCCCTCAGTTACTCCAATGCTTGTCATTTTTGCCAGTTTTATGGGTATGATGCAATAGAACCTCACAGTTGTTTTAATATGCGCTTCTCTAATTATTGGTGATTTGGAGCATTTTTTCATGTCTGTTGATAGTTTGAATTTCTTTAAGTTCTATTCCTGACTTCTGGACTAGGATGGGATGTCTACCTCTTAAGATGCCATAAGGCAGCTTTGATGAAGGTTTTCAAGTTCGGGTGCCCAAACTGCAACTTCAAGCTGCCTGTGAGCCCCACCACCAATTACCCCAGAGAGCGGAGGGAGGAAGTGCTTTTGTCAGCTATACAGAGGGGTGGGCCATGCAAAAAATGTCCTTGGGCACTGGGAAGAGAAGGAACAGAGTAGGTCTCTGAGTGCCAGCTCTGCATGGGTGCCACACCTTTGCCAACACTGCTATAAGGGAAACAAAACTCCGCAAGAGGGATCTAACAACCCTTTTTAAAGGTTCAGCTCAGGTGCTACTTCTTACAGAAAACCTTTCCTAATTCTCCTCAAATGATTTTGTACTTACTAGGTTTATATGTATAATGCCTTGTATGTAGCACATAGTTAATAAATGTTTGTTGGATAAATTAGTTAATGCTGATAGAATTGTGAATTGTTCCAATTATTCTGGAAAATACTTTGGGATGACAAAATAAATATTATTAAAAATAATTCATACTCTCATCTAGTTTCCTATTTTCAAGTGTACACCCTGAAGTTAATGACAGTGACAGGTTCCCTGTACAAAAACATTCACAGTAGTACTATTTATAATAGAGAAAATTAGGGGAATAGTATGTTCTACACAAATAGTTTGTTACTGAGCAAATTGTGACATGAGAATATATATGAATATTAGGCATAAGTAAATATGACTATGTAGAAGTATGAGAAAAATGAGAAAACTTTTATGAGTTAATAAAGAGTAAGGAAAGCAGAACCCAAAGAACAATGTATACTATCACAATAATTAAAGGGGAATTGCAACACAATAGGGGAAGAGGAAGGCTATGGATCTGACCCAAAGTAGAAGAAGTATTGTATGCACAGCAATTAAAAGTGAACTGCAGGAGACCTTGTAGAAATGTGTGCTTGGTTTTTTAAAATGGCAGATGAAAATATTTTAACATATATTAGTTAATTAACATTCACAATTTAATTCTATAGCCAACTTAGCTAAAATATAGCTCTTGGGGGCAGCTGGGTAGCTCAGTGGATTGAGAGCCAGGCCTAGAGATGGGAGGTCCTAGGTTCAAATCTGACCTCAGACACTTCCCAGTTGTGTGACCCTGGGCAAATCACTTGACCCCCATTGCCTACCCTTACCACTCTTCTGCCTTGAAGCCAATACACAGTATTGACTCCAAGATGGAAGGTAAAGGTTTAAAAAAAAAATAAAATATAGCTCTTCTTTCTATAAGGAACAGCTATACCAAAGACAACTGCTTCCAACTGACAATTTCTACATTATATAAAGGGCAAAGAAAAGTCAAAATCTCATTCTCATGTTAGAAATCTAAAAGCTAAAACTGAAGGGATAAAGGATTTTATGAAATTTTTGTAAAAATTTATAGGGGACATCCCATATCTATAATATATAGCCCTTTTGTTCTACCCTCCAACTCATACTCAGATTGCAAGCTGGGTCTCAGGGTTGGAGGGAGTGAAGCTGACTACTACAGAACTCTAAGAATTTGGGGAGGGATCTATATTTAAAAGTAATAGCTCAGCAATGCTCAAAGGGCTATAAAAGAATGCCTGCCCTTTGATCCAGCCATACTATTGTTGGGTTTGTACCCAAAAGAGATCATAAATAAACAGACTTGTACGAAAATATTTATAGCTGCGCTTTTTGTGGTGGCAAAGAACTGGAAAAGGAGGGTATGCCCTTCAATTGGGGAATGGCTGAACAAATTGTGGTATATGCTGGTGATGGAATACTATTGTGCTAAAAGGAATAATAAACTGGAGGAATTCCATGTGAACTGGAAAGACCTCCAGGAATTGATGCAGAGCAAAAGGAGCAGAGTCAGAAGAACGTTGTACACAGAGAGTGATATACTGTGGTAAAATCGAATGTAATGGACCTCTGTACCAGCAGCAATACAATGACCCAGGACAATTCTGAGGGATTTATGGTAAAGAAAGCTACCCACATTCAGAGGAAGGATTGCAGGAGAGGAAACATAGAAGATAAACAATTGCTTGAACGCATGGGTTGAGGTGGACATGATTGGGGATGTAGACTGGAAACTACCACACCAATGCAACTATCAACAACTTGGAAATAGGTCTTGATCAATGACACATGTTAAAACCAGTGGAAATGTGCATCAGCCATGGGTGGGGGGAGTGCGGGGGATGAAGGGGAAAGTAGGGGCATGAATCATGTAACCATGTTAAAAATGAATATTAATAAATGATTTAAATAAATAAATAAATGAATCCTCTTAGCATTAAAAAAAAAAGTAATAGCTCAGGAGCCTCAAAAAGTAGACTTACTTAAAGTCAACCATTAGACACAATTGGGACAAAGCAAAGACATTTATTTACTAAGATGACAGAATAAGAGCAATAGCTACAAAATCTCTCTCCCATCCCCTAAATCTAAAGCATTCTCTCTGACAATATACATAGTATCAAGGGGAAGAGTGGGCACATACACTGGTAATGAGATACATGCATGAAACATATATGGCCAAGGCAATCCAGGGCTCTGGTACTGCAGAACCCTGATGTAAATTTTCTTCTCCTGGCATCCTAAGGCTGCTTCTCTGAATATAGCACCTTTCCTGAGAAGGTTGCTCAACTGGGTTTCCTGCTTCTCTCAATGGTTTGACTCCCAAAATTAATTCTCTGTTGCATTCATAAGTTAGTTATTTTTTCTGCCATTAAGGGTCATTCTCAGAGCTATCTTCATTTATTCCCTGAGCCTACTCCCTTCTGGGAAAAGTGTCTCCTCTTGGGACAAGAATGCTTCTGCAAAACAATGCCTTTAGTAGAGGTACATGAAAAAATGCGAAGAATGATTCCTTTTCAAGAACTGGGTCCTAAAACATAAAATATACAAATCTGGAGACATCTCTATTCTGAAAGTTTATGCAGACTATTTGTGCTTTTTGAGCTCATATTGGTCTGATTAGCCTCAGTTGAACTCAGTGTACACTGTGATGTTATTTTGGTCCTCTGAGTAGGAAGGACAATGATTGACTTCTTTCGTACATGGCTCTCTTCTCTGCTCCCAGGATCACATTTCACAAAGCTCTTCTGCTACAACTATGTCTAGGGCTGGCAACTTAGTTTTTAATGGCTATCTGGGGCATTGTCAATCTTTGGCAAACTGCCCTTCAAATTTCATCAAGGAAACTACTTCATACCTCTTAAAGGTATAATAAAGTGAAAACCCTCTTCTGTGCTCATCCAAATTGTACCACTTTTATCTCTTTTTTACTAGCTCTTTCTGTGATTACATCAATTTGGCTGGGAAAGAGGTCACTTGATAGAAAGTATCTTGACCAAAGAGACCCCAGGGAATATATTTTCAGGAAACCCATAGAGAAGCTGCAACATAACCTAGCCATTTGAAAAAAAAATAAAAAAAGGAAATAATTGTCTCACCTCTTCACAACACATTCATATTTACATAGAGCTTTGAGTTTCACAATATAATTTGCTCCCAATCATTCTAAGATAGACAATGAAAGTGTTTTCACCATTTACAAAGAGGAACTCTGAAGCATAGAAAAGTTATTTGTCCAGTCACACAGCTAGGAAGTGACAGAGTGAGATCTTTTGACTCAAGATCTTTGATCTTTTATGATTTAAAAAAATTCCTTTTATTGTGAACTTAAAACAAAAACAAACATAAACATTTCAACATATAAGAAAATAATAATAAGATTGCAAATGAAATCATGAATCTATTGCATAAGTTTGTTTTTTCAAGAGTATTTTAAAATTAGCATGGTAATTCTAACACTGCCCCATTGCCTATGTCCCCTTCTGAATTATTGTCTTCTTTGTATTTTAAAAATGTTTTACTGATGTTCTTTTCTTTTTTGTATCACTATCACTAACCACTTCCCCTCCATTACTCTCCCCTCTCCAGTAAAAGTCTTGTTTATTAAAAAAACAGAGTCAAACAAAACTATTTCATACATTGTCTATTAAAGTAGTGATTACTTCCACCATACCCCACTGTCATTCTTACCTGAAATTCTGTACAGCATCTAAGTGAGATATTTCTATGGAACTGAAATACAAATGCAAATAAAAATAATTTTAAAAAATAAAGAAGGCATCGATAAAAGCAACTTTATTAGATAACAAATTAATTTCTCTACTTTTTTGAAATATTTAGATAGTTAGCAGCCAAAAACAATATTATATTAGTATGGTTTAGCCAAAATTCTTTGTTCAGAGTAATTTTTAAAAAATGGATAGATATTGGGGCTGCTAAGAAGATATCATATCATGCCTTGAAAATATGTGATTAAATGATTATGTGCAGCAAACCCATACAAAAGAGAAACACTTGAAAAACCTTACTGACTTTTTTCACTTTGATAAAGCACACAAAGCCTCCTAGTGACTAGAAACTCCAAATGTCTTCACACAGAGAGACACAAGGTCGAATACATTATTTGGAGGAGAGTCACTTTTAATACATACAAAGCATTATGGGTTATTTAACAGGCAACTAAGATCAATCATATCTCATTTTTATCAAACACTGTCTAACCATCTAAGCAAGTAACATTAAAAAAAAAGGTCACTTTTTCTTAGTGAGCATCGTGTTATCCAAATCAATGTTTTGGTCTCATCTAAGATGATAGTACTGCATTATCTTTGTTGAAATTAAAACCAAACCAAAATAAAACAAAACTCTTACTCTTTGAATGTCAAGTTAATTGGTGGGCAATAGGGTATGGCCCATTAGCAAAACTTTTGGAAAAGGACTTTAATTTTTTAGTTTAAGGAATGCTATTTATACCTGTGCAGGTTTGAAAATACCTTTGAAAGTCCACCTCTTCTTCCCCTGAATTAACTTTTTCTTCAAATCTACTGGAAATATTTGGGGCACGGTAGGGGCTTGTGGGAATATATGAGTTGCAAAAGAAGTATCTTTGAAGCTATGCAGGCTGAGATGTAAGAAAAAAAAATCTGACTTCAAGTTGCCAAGTATTTATTGTTGTTGTTCAGTCATTTTCAGCCATTTAATCTGGGTTTGGGATTTTCTTGACAAAGATACTGGAGAGGTTCACCACTTTCTTCTCTAGTTTATTTTACAGCTGAGAAAACTGAGGCAAACAGGGAGAAGTGACTTGGCCAGGGTCACATACCTAATAAGGGCCTATTTTGTGCCAGACACTTTGCTAAGTGCTTTATATATGCTCATAGATCACTGGATCATAAGAAGGGAACTTAAGAATTCATCTGGTTCAGTGGTGTCAAGCTCAAAAAGAAACAGGTACTTGCAGGTCTTGTACTGACTTAACTGTATTACAAAGTAGTAATTATCAAACCAATCTAATATTGAAATAGAAATAGGGTGGTGGTTCAGTAAAATAGAGTAGGTACATGAAATAGTTAGTGAACATAAGCAACCTACTATCAGATAAACCCAAAGATACAAACTTTGGGGACAAGAATTCACTATTTGACAAGCAATGTAGTCATAACTAGATATAGACCAACATATCACACTGTATAACAAGATAAAATCAAAATGGGTACATGATTTAGACATAAAGGTACAAAGTAACTACATGATTTAGACAATAATAAGTGAATTAGGGGAGAATTGAAATAGTTTACCTGTCAAATTTATGGATAAGGGAAGAGTTATATGATCAAATGAGAAAGAGAGCATTAAAGGATATAAAAAGAATAATTTTGTTATATTAAACAGTATTGCACAAACAAAATCAATGCAACCAAAATTAGAAAGAAAGTAAAAAACTGGGGAAAAATTTTTACAGCATTTCTCTGAAAAATGGCCTTATTTCTCAAATATGTAGGGAAGTGAGTCAAATGACAAATGTTGTAGAGAATGTGAAAAAATTCAAACACTAATGCACTGTTGGTCCAAGGTGTCACAGGTAGCCAGTGGTAGAGAGAACCAGAATCTAGGTGTTTAATCTCCTAAAGCCAGTTCTTTTTCCATTATACCATGATGCTTCTCATTGAAAAGAAGTCATGTGAAAGATAATGGAGAAAATATTAAATTTATTTGGCTTAGCCCTTGAAGTTATAATTAGCATGAATTATTGAGAGACAAATTTTGACCCACTATAAGGAAAAACTTAATACCAATCCTAGCTAAATTATGGGTGTACAATAATGGATTAGCTGATGTGAGAAAAATTGGTCTTCAAGTAGAGGTTTGTTAGCAATGTCATAGAGGAGATTTGAGATTCTCTGATTCTCTTTGTGGATTTTTGTCCTCTCTTTAGAGGAGTGTAAGATTTAAAATTAATATACAATACCTTCAAATTTTACATTTAACAAGATTTATTAATAATAACTTGAGGAAAAAGAAAATAAAAAAGCTAGAGTAAAAAGGGTGCTAACCCAGCCTCACACCTGGGAAAAAGAGAGAGTGAGAGGCGGAGTTACCCACAATTATATATAAACAATGTAAGCACACAACTTGGGGATGAAGGGAAAAGGATGCTGGGTAATGAAAAAAGAATTCTGGGACATGGAGTCCAAAGGTTCAAGATTTCTAATTAATACAGAAGACAGACCAGATAGGGATCAGATAAGGCAGAAGATAGTACAGAACAAGTTGTAAGTTGCCTAAGGGCGAGAATAAGAACTGTCACTCCATTCTTCTTTACCAGAAAGAAGTCCTACTTCTGTCCACTGACTGGCAGGAGATGGTAGCAACATAAGTTCTGGGGACAAATGGGTTAAACCTGAGTTTACCTCATGAGAAAGAACAATCTCTTTTTGTTGAAGTCTCAACTGCCAACTCTTCAATATGATTTTCTATTTAAATAGAGAGGCAGCCTGGAACAGTGGCAAAAGCTTGGGATTTGGAGGCAGAGGATCTGGATTTGAATCTTAGCTCTTTCACTTACCAACTGTGTGATTATGGACAAATCACTTACTCCCCCCTGGAGCTCAGTTTCCTCCAATGGCTCAGATTCTTCCAATAATCTCTAAAATTCCTTCCACCTCTAAATCAAGGAGTCTATCAACTAACAGTATCAGCTAATGTTAGAAGACAATAAGTGGAGATATTCCTCAAGGGCCCTACATTTAAAATGCACTTCAGTCATAAATACATAAAATAATAAATGGTATCTACTAATAAGACCTATACCACAGTTTATTTAACCTTTCCCCTTTGTTGGAATTCAGTTGCTTCCTTTTTTTTTGCAATGACAATAATGCTGTAATGGAAATCTTTAAACAGATATCTTTAAAATATTTTTTTTACAACATTCTCAGTGTATTATCTCCAACAGTGGAATTATTAGGTGATAAGGGAGCTTAGACAATTGACTTAGGATGAAAATATTGTAAAATAGATTTTGCCTACAATTTTTATTGATTTCTTTTATTTTTACATCATTTGTATTTCCCAAAATATTTTTCTTTTTCCCCCTTCCAGAAAGTTCTTATAACAAGAGAATAAATAAGACAAAGTTCAGTAAAACTAACTCATGTATTAAACGAGTTTGACATTATACGCACTATCCCATACTTATAATTCTGCCTTTTCAAAATTTCTGTGTTGAATTTCAGGTATTATTTCAGAAGCAACAATTAGCAGTGCAGGCAATTTTGTTTTAGTGATTGCTTTGATTTGTCACAGCTATAACTTACCTGTCTGGACACAAAGAGACATAGAGTAAAATGACAAGCACAGCTCCAACAATTGTTGCTAGTGATGATCTCATCCAGAAGCTTAGCTGGCAAAAATTACAGTATTGCACAATGGTGATCAGAATTGCAGAGCACATGAACATGGTATACTGCAAAGAGAAAAAAACAGAGCAATTTCAAATTTAACTCAAAATTTCAGTATAACTTCCTATTATAAGTTGAACTGAATAATATTATTCAGTGAAAATTATTATGTGAAAAAAACACAGTTCTCCTGAAAAGTTACATATATATAAGGCCAAATGATAACACAGAGCCTTAGAGAAAAAAAAGGTTTCAGAAGTCATTTTACTGTTAAGGAAATTGAGGACCAGAGATCACATAGCCAAATAATGATACAATAATTAATGGGACTAGAACTCAGGTCTTTGACTTTCTAGTTTAGTGCTCTTTTGATCATACCAGACACTTCCTGTTCTTTTTTTAGATTTAAATATTTTATTTTTTAGAAAAATTTTCCATGGTTACATGATTCATGTTTTTACTTTCCCTTTCACCCCTACCTTTAACCTCCCTCCCCCCATAGCTGATGTGTATTTACACTGGTTTCAACATGACACTTTCTGTAACTCTTTTAATGCTCTTATGCCATTCACCTCCCCACCTTGTTCCTAGTAATCTATTCAGATATGACTCAATCTTCTGGTATCAGCCCCCTTCATGAAGATATCCCTGATAAACCTGATCCATATTCACTTTTTTTGTCCTCTCAGTATACTTCTCTAACACATTTTGACAAGATTATATTCCATTATTAAGTATTTTTAAAGTGTTTTTTTCAATACTGATGTTAAGTTTGAGATTAAAGTTGCTAAAAGAAGCTATTATTTTTAAACTTAGTGAGTCAAATAGTCTCCCAGACAGATCATTTATCATAAAGTTTATCATGTAGAATTTTAAACAAGTTTATAATGACAAGTTTAAATCAAGTTTCCCAAAATGCTCCAAAGATTATGCAGATGCAAAGAGGGGAAAAAGCTGTCTATAAGCATCATCATTTGAAGGTTGCTATTATATATAATCATAATGCTTTTCCTTAAAGCACCCTGCTGTGAATAAACTGAAATACAATTTGGGCCTGAAAGCATGAAAATGCAATCAGCCCTTTAGATAACTCATTTTATATTAGCTTGTACTAGATATACACGCAGTTTGCAAGTTGGTAAGAAGTTTCCAAGTTGATATGAATTCACTGATTGTGGAGTTCAACTTAGAAGTTTTCTTGGTAAATCAACAGCTGATACTTGATATTCAAGTCCATTTTCTGTGTCAAGTATAAAAGATTAGCACTGTACCAGGTGTCTACTTTAGTCTCTTCTACATAACCAGGTATGCTACATATGTTTATTGAATTATTTGGTAAATGGGAATTTGGAATTTTTCTTGGTCATTTGGTACAAACTATATTAATTTGAAGCACAAAATATTAGAATAGTAATAATTCTAAAATTCTCTTACACAATTAAGATAGAAACTAAATAAAAAGAAAAGCTGTCCTTTTAGAGAGTTCTTCCAAGTGTTGAAGTACGATTTCTAAGTAAGTGAACTAATAAAATTTAAGGAGTACTGGAAGGAAGCTGAAAAATAACAGCCTTTATCCCTAGATCTCTACCCCAGGTAAGAGTTTACTTTTTAAAAGGAATCATTTACTTAATGGGTTTTTTAAAAAAAGACTCTTGGTATTTAAAAGAATATCTAAAGAAGCCTCAAGCTTATAGATGAAAAGATAATAGATGTCCCAACAAAACATAGCAACTAAGATTGACAAGCATAGTAATTGACTTACATGTATATTTGTTTCAAATTCATAGGTAAAATGTGAATAAACTGCGAGGGCTGGGAGAGAGACCAGGACTGCGCCAATGAAATGCCGAGGGAGCCAACCAGCTATCACCTCCAGCAGGTGCTTAGTACAAGTCATTACCTCCTCAAGGAAAAATGCCATCCTGTAATAAAGTCACAAAGTAATTAAAATTTTTAACATACACAGCAAACATTATTTTCCTGCATGTAGGTCATGAAAACAGGTAGGTAAACATATGCTAGACAGGTTATGTAGCAAATAAGTTGGACAATAGATAGATTGTCCAACTAGAGGATTGTATTCTACCAGATCACAAATGGAAGGCAAGAAGGCTGAAAACTTGATAGAAGAAAGTCTATTACTGAGTCAATAATAGAAATGGTAAGCATAAAATGACTGATTCTAGCAGTTAGTCAAGATGCATTCATATGATACAACAGATTTTAAAATTAATTTATGCTGAATGGAAGATATTCCAAATTGTTTTTTTATTCCACAATATTCCTTGCCTCTATCCTCTCCTCTCTATTCCCACTACCACTGCTACAGGATAAGCATCAACTATTCCTAAAATCTCTTCTGGATAGATCTTCCTACCACCACTCTCTCTCCTTGTTAATCTATCCTTCAAACTGTGATCAGACTAATCTTCCTTATGTATAGATTTAGTTATGCCATATGCATAGATCTGGTTATTTATTTATTTAAAAATAAATTTAAATATTCCTTCCATCAATGTGTATGAGTATAAAATTCACACTTATTTGCTTGAAATTCAAAGTGATGTATAATTTGAAGTATCAGTGATAGAAATATCTACATCAACAAAATTACAAAACCTTGAATTCTTGAAATACCACAAACATAGACATATGGAATATAAAAACTATATGGTCATTTTTCTATATGTTCAGCACTGGTCTGATTCTTGCAAAAGAACAGTATCAACTTTTAGTCTCTACAGTATAAATGGATGCAGAAATCTTATAAAAAGGTCTAAAACAAAGCTAGTAATAAGTTTAAAGGTAGGTTGTCTGAATACAAGAAAGACCAATGGAAATAAGATTATTCAATATGAAGATAAGACTGAATGGTGCTTTAATGATGATGTTTAATAACAGGAAGAATTTAGAGAAAGATAGATAACTGTTCCAAAGCTTCTTTGAGAATAGAACAAGAGGAAATAGGCTGAGATAATAGCAGAGCAATAAGGCTGATGTAAGTAAAATGCTTTGAAAACCAAAAAGGACATACAAAAGTCACATATTATGCTGATGTAAAGGGTCCCTCCAGATTTCCCACTGATATTTGGGAATGGGCATTGGCAGCAAGCCAAGTGAGAAGTGAGGCAGAGCTCTTTGAGAGATGGGAGAAAGTTTCAAGAGGCAGAGATAGAAGGAGAGCTGGAGAGATTGGAAAAGATAAATAGTAGAGGGATGCCAGGTGGTGAAGCAGGAACTGATCTGAGAATCCTGAGTCTTTAGTTCCAAAGAAGCAATACTCTCTAGAGACAGGGTTTCTGTGAACCCATGGGGACTTTGTTGATGGCAAGAGTGTAGCCTAGGGGTTTGTGTTCTTCTAGTCCCACTACCAAGAAACTCAGCAAACCAAAGACTGCTACTGTGGATGTTACTTTAAAAATCTGCTTGTTGGTCTCATATAGCAGCTTGGGGAGTGCCAAGAAAAGACTCATGAGCCTGTTTTTCCTGTTCTATTAGTTACAGTGCAGGGCTGAAAGGAGTACTTGTTCCCTGGAAATTTGGGAGGTTACAATTTGGGAAGTGGGAGGCAAGAGTGCTATTTGAATCTTATCTATAATATATCTTGTATTTATTTTGAGTAAATGTTGCTCTGATGTCACATGATTAATTATGATTGAGGTGGGTTTCAGCAGAATGACAACCTATGAGTAGTGATTGAACAGAAGGTAAATCCAAATAGATTTAAAAAACCTGAATATGGCAGTAGGGTACTATAATATCACCCTTTCTCTCACCATAATGGCTCTAAATGTTCTCATTAACTTCTGATCATCAGTAGGGAATTTGATAAGTAATACAGAAAAATTCCCATTAACATCTACTTGAGAATATGCCACAGTTTCAGGAAACTCAGGTAATATAGATATTATTTTATCTTTCTTCCCTATATCTGTTGAGAGTCCCAGGTTGTAATCTCACAATCATCTTTACCTCTTCCCCTTCCTTTACCTATTATACCCAATCTGTTGCCTGATCTTGACTATGCTCTGATCAGATCACATCTGGAGTTCTGTGCTCTGCTCTGGGCACTTGATATTATAGGAAGAATACCTATAGGCTAGAAAACATCCAGCGGAAGGGGCCAGGATCAGGACTTCAGAGGATCAGCTGAAGAAACTAGAGATGCTTAACCTAGAGAACAGAAGACTTAGAGAGGACACAATAGTTATCTTAAAAAATCTGAAGAGCTGTCTTATCAAGAGGCTTATGTTCCTGTTCTGCTCAGCAGAGCTAAAAGTAAGGTGGATGTAGACTTGATATAAGAAAAAACTTCCTAATAATTAGAAATATCTAGGGTTTTAGGATTCTTCATTTTTACAGATTAATCTGAGGTCCAGAGAGGTTGACTTGCTTAAGGTCATAAGTAGTAAGTGACAAAGGCAGAATT
Organism: Gracilinanus agilis; assembly: GCF_016433145.1. Lineage (NCBI taxonomy): Eukaryota > Metazoa > Chordata > Mammalia > Didelphimorphia > Didelphidae > Gracilinanus > Gracilinanus agilis. The sequence goes on from NC_058130.1 coordinate 145,325,297, forward strand.
TGAATCCAGGGTCTCTGACTCCAAATTTCATTGTTTTACTCTCGAAATTCCTCTAAATGTTAAAAGGGCCACTTTGGGAAGAAGTGGGCTCCCTCTCAATGAAGGTCTCCAAGAGGCTAAATCTCCACTTGTTGGGAATGTTTTCAAGAGGACTACTTGAGCTCTGAGCTACTTTCCAACTCCAAGATTCCATGATTTTTCTAAAAATTCCATAAGATTTATGACCCCTGGAAAACATTGAGAAACACTGTAAAATTTCATTCTCCATAGATCTTAAATATTCCACAGATTACATGCTCATTTGTTTAGAATATCCATGATTTTTAATAACTGTAAGGTAAATGATCTCTTAAGTGTTATAAACAAAGGAAAATATCCTACAAAATTTTGAGTGTCAAAAACTGCAGAGGGGACAAGTAGGATGAGGAACTAGAAAAGGCTACTGGATTTAGAAGTTTGGAGATCCTTGGCAATCTTGAAGAGCACTGCTTCAGTTAAGGAAGAGGATGGAAAGACAAATTGAGAAACGAATGGGAAGTGATACAACATATATACAGATAAATCCAAGGCAATTTAAGTAACAAGAGAAAGCTAACTACTGAGGAGAGAAAGGGAAAACTCTGGATAGGAAATAGCATCTGAACTGAACCTTGAAGGACAGTAAGGATTCTAAGAGGTGAAGGTGAATAGAATAGGAAACAAATCATAGATCTGAAGGACAGCTCATGAAAAGGTACAGAGACAGATAGATTTCCATCAAGTTCAGGCAACAGCCAGTAAGCAAACTGTAGAAGCAATATGAAATAAACTAGGAATGGAAGTTGGAGCTATGCTATTGAAGGTTTAAATGCCAGACTGAGAATTTTGTATTTTAAGTTTAGCCCAAGTTTTCAGTACTATTCATAACATATTCTCATGTAATAGGGATTCAGTTGGGGCAAAAAGTCATGATGTGGTTAATGCATTGCTGGTGGAGTTGTGAATTGATCCAACCATTCTGGCTGGCAATTTGGAACTATGCTCAAAGGGCTATAAAAATGCCTGCCCTTTGATCCAGCCATACCATTGTTGGGATTGTACCCCTAAAGAGATCACAAATAAACAGACTTGTATGAAAATATTTATAGCTGCGCTTTTCGTGGTGGCAAAGAACTGGAAAATGAGGGTATGCCCTTCAATTGGGGAATGGCTGAACAAATTGTGGTATATGCTGGTGATGGAATACTATTGTGCTCAAAGGAATAATAAACTGGAGGAATTCCATGTGAACTGGAAAGACCTCCAGGAACTGATGCAGAGTGAAAGGAGAAAAGCCAGAAGAACATTGTACACAGAGACCAATACACTGTGGTAAAATCAAATGTAATGGACTTCTGTACTAGCAGCAATGCAATGACATAGGACAGCTCTGAGGGATTTATGGTAAAGAATGCTACCCACATTCAGAGGAAGGACTGTAGGAGAGGAAACATAGAAGAAAAACAACTGCTTGAACACATGGGTTGAGGAGGACATGATTGGGGATGTAGACTGGAAACTACCACACCAATGCAACTATCAACAATTTGGAAATAGGTCTTGATCAATGACACATGTTAAAACCAAGGGAAATGTGCATCAGCCATGGGTGGGGGGGAATGCGGGGGGTGAAGGGGAAAGTAGGAGCATGAATCATGTAACCATGTTAAAAATGAATAAAAAAATTATGTGCAAAACCCTAAATAAATAAACAAACAAACAAACAAATAAATAAATAAATAACGATAAAAAAAAGTCATGATGTGGGATCCAAGCATAAAGGAATCTAAATTTGTACTTATTCTAATTTTGATCATTATACTAGCAGATAGATGAGTAACATAACCATTGGGCCAGAAGAGGGTGCTAAAGTCTAAATTCTAGATAATCTCCCAGTTAAATTGGATTTTGAAAGAAAAAGTAAATCTGTAGATACTAGTTTTGTAATAGACAAAACCAGGAACAAGCCTACTTCATAAAGGCAGCATAGAGGAGTAAATAATTTACTCTTTCTCCACTTCAGTTTTCTTATCTGTAGAATTATGGAGTTAGGGATAGCTAGGTGGCACAGTAGATAAAATGCCAGGTCTGGAATCAGGAAGACCTGGATTTAAATATGACCTTAAGATACTTCCTTGTGTGACCCTGGACAAGTCACTTAACCTTGCTTGCCTAGCCCTTATCCATCTGTCTTAGAGTTGTTACTAGGCCAGAAGATAAAGATTTTTAAAAAACCAGAATAAAATTATGAGGTTAGAATGAATGTCTCCAAAGTCCTCCCCAACTTTATATCTATGAGTCTATCATTACAGGTGTGAAATCAAGTAACAAATTTGTCTGCTATTTTTAAGTTGACAAAAATATTTTTCATATAAATAATTTTCATACTGTAAAATATAATTTCTAACAAAACTATAAAAGGAATCAAGCTTTGTATTAGTTTGTTTGATAAGTGATATAATTAATGAAAAATGGGCACAAAAAATCTCAAAATGTCCTTGCCTCACAACAGAGGGAAATGTCTATACATACCAGTAGTTTCCACCTTTCCCTGCTTCTAACATGACTAGCTTCCCTCACTGAAACTACCTAATTAACACCTGTACTACAATGTTCCCTGTATTTTTGATCCTTTATTTAGCATTTTGGCCAAAGTCTTAAGACACATCAATGTGTCTAGTTAGACTTATGCTTGTCTTAGCATTATTTTTTTGTCTTGATGACCTGGAAATTGTTTTCAAGGCTTCCCTAATGCAGTGGGAAGTAGGAAGTATAATAACTGTCAATAATAATATAATAATAATATCCTCTTGGACAGGATAAAATACTTCTATAGGTAGCTCTAAGGCCAGTGGCACTATTTTTAAAACTTTGACCTCAGCTTACTGGAGGACAATATATATCAAGGGGACAAGTAGATTAAAAAAAAAGATATCCAAGTCAGGTAAATCATTCCTTCCCTTCCTCCTCAGCTATGCCAAACATATACTTTTAAAGAATTTTAATAATTATGTATTTATTATAATTAATGTATTAGTTTTATATAAAAATTTATGGACTCAGAATTGGAAGGGAACTTAGAGTTCTAGGCTAATCTTGCAACCAACAGAGGAATCCTCTGTATAATATCCTTGACAAATGGTGGCCACCCAGTCTTACTGGAGCACTTCTAGAGTGACAAGAAACTCACTGTCCCACAAGACAATCTCCATTTGATACAACAGAGTTGTTTTTCTTTCTTTTTTTTTTTAAACTCTTACCTTCTGTCTTGGAATCAATACTGTATATTGGCTCCAAGGCAAAAGAGTGGTAAGGGTAGGCAAAGGTAGGCAATGCCCAGGGTCACACAGCTGGGAAGTGTCTGAGGCCAGATTTGCACCCAGGAACTCCCGTCTCTAAGCCTGGCTCTCAATCCACTGAGCCACCCAGCTTCCCCCTGTATTTCTTTTAATATGGACTACATATATTTGAGAGGCAGTGTGGTGTCATAGATAGAATAGATCTGGGAACAGGAAAACTTGGGTTCAAGTTCCTTCTCTGACATCCAATGGCTGGGTGATCCTGCTGAGCAAGTCACTTAAACTCTAGGAGTTCCCCTCTATCAATACAATCAGAGATTCAGTCCCAATATATATTTTATAGTATTCTTGGGGCCTTTGTGAGACATACATTTGTAGCTAACTTATTGGTCTTGCAGTATTATCTTTTTTTTTGTAAAGATATTTTATTTTATCAATTACAGGTAATAACAATTTTCCACTTAAGTCTTCTGAAGTTATATAATTCAAATTGTCTCCTTTCCCCACCCACTTCCCTATCGGGTTATACACATATTATCACTGCAGTATAATCTTAATAAGGTTTATTATATCTTCGTTTTTGGAGTTATAGCTTGGTATAAAAGATAAAGAGGAACGGCCTTGAGGCTAGGAAGGCCTAAGTTCAAGTCCTGCCTCTGACACATAGCTGAATAACCCTGAGCAAGGTATCTAACTTCCTAATGGCCCAAACAATTGTTTCATTCTTTGTACTTGTATTCCCATGCCCCAGTTCAGTGCCTGGCACAAAGTAGGTCCTTAATAAATACTTGTTAATTGATTGATAAGTTACAGGAAATTTATGGATCTACGTCGGGGAGGGAGTTTTCACATAGGGAGTCCTATGATAATAAAACCACAGCCTTGGATCCAAAGAAAATCTTTGCTTTTATAAAATTATTGACCACTGTTATGATTTGCTCAGTACAAAGTCCTTAGCTAGGCATACTATTTCTATGGAAAAATTCAGTCTCTTGGTTAAGGTCTACTTTATGATGTGAGGTTTCCAGAAATGTATGGGGTGGGTAGAGACCACCTAAACTTGTAAATCTTTAGTAAAAGTGAATAATTTGATTTGCTAAATACTTTTTGTAAATAATTGTATCTCCATTAGCCTCATCTACCTAACTAACAATTTTTATGCCCAGAAGAACAATTGCCAAAGTTTGAGGGAGAGTGGAGGGGCCCATTTAGGATATGGCTTGGGGGGGACAAGTGATGGTCAAAGACACCTCAAAGTTTCTGGAATATTGAAAGAGGAGGAGGAAGTAGCTACCACATGGAGCTAGATAGTGATATATGTGCCATCTTAATTCCCTGACTCCAGGCCAACCCTTCATTGTCTTGCCCTAGTTAAAGGCAGCCAGTCAGTGCAGTGGATAGAGCACTGAGGCTGGTAGTCAGGAAGGCCCCAATTTAAAACATTATACACAGTAAGTCAGTAGCTCAGTGTAACTCTGGACAAGTCACTTAACCTTCTGTCTTCTTCAGTTTCTTCAAATGTAAAATGGGGATAAAAGCACCTACCTCATAGGGTGGTTATGATGATCAACTAAGATATCTGTAAAGTGACTTTATATAGTACATCCTCAAGAGGTCCTTGCTTCAATTAAAACAACTCTGAAATAACACCTCATACCCATCAGATTGGCTAACATGATAGAAAAGGAAGATGATAAATGTTGAAGGAAATGTGGAAAATTTGGGACAATAATACACTGTTGATGGAGTTGGGAACTGGTCCAAACATTCTGGATGACAATTTGGAACTATGTGAAAGGGCTATAAAACTCTGCATACCCTTTGACCCTACAATACCACTCCTAGGTTTGTATCCCAAAGAGATCAAAGAAAAGGAAAAAGGATCTATTTGTACAAAAATATTGATAGCACCTCTTTTTGTGGTAGCAAAGATTAGAAATTGAAGGGATGTCAATCAAGTGGGGAATAGCTGAATAAGTAGTGGTATATGATTGTGATGGAATACTCTTGTGCTATAAAAAATGATGAACAGGACAGTTTTGGAAAAAAAATACTGTAAAAATTTATATGAATTGATGCAGAGTGAAGTGAGGAGAAGCAGGAAAACATTATACACAGTAAAAATAGTATTCTAAAATGATCAACTGTGAAAGACAGCTATTCTGAAGAATACAATAATCCAATTCTAAAGGATACATGATAAAAAATGCTATCTAGCTCCAGAGAGAAAACTGATGAACTCAGTTCAGATTAAAGGATACTTTTTTACTTTCTTTTTCTTTGTGTGTGTGTGTGTGTGTGTGTGTGTGTGTGTGTGTGTGTGTGTGTGTATTTTCTTTTGCAGCATGGCTAATATGTAAATAAGTTTTACATGACTTCACATGAATAGATTGCTTTCTCAAGAGGTAGTAGAAGAACTGGAGGAAGGGAGAGAATTTAGAACTCAAAACTTCAAAAAAATTGGTAGAAAAAAATTTACATGTAATGAGGAGATATTTAATGAAATAAATAAAAATTTATTAAAACAAAAAGAAGTCTTTCTTCCCTTCTTTCTTATCTGGCTTTGCTATACTGTATAGTCCAAAGAATGAGTACAAAGGTATGAATTAAAGCCAGTCAGAATACAAGTATGGTAATTTTCATATAAGATATGGATATGTCTTGTAGCGAGAAAGAATATATATTAGTTTTCATATATCCAGAGTATTGTTGTGAGGAAGTTTACTAAATTATTATTTAGGGGACCTAGCAAGCAGGGCTGGAGAATTCTAAATGGAATGGGGAAGCAGGAAGTGTGGCCTCTCTCTCTGAGATGGACTCCATGGTGGTTGGGACAAGTTGTAACTGATCCTGGGAGACCTCAGAGGAAGTGGAGTTTGCACCCAGATTTCTTGATATCCAGAAGGAAGACTGTCATCTACTTGTTGGAGATTTTTGGTAGAGACTATTAATCCCAACCCGAGTTGCAGGTTAACTTGGGCTGGGTTAGCTCCCAGATCTATCCACCTGAAGGAGTACAGATAGTGGTCCTGGAGGAGCTGCAACATTGCTGGAGTGTGTCAAGACTCTGCAGTGAGGATATCCCACTTTCCTTCCTAATCTCCATTGTGCCCCGTCCTGCTTTAGGTTTAGTTCAGTGTAGCCAAGCCCCTCCCCTGACCCTGTGGTTTGCCCATAGTCTGAAAGTGCAGAAACCCTTATTCCCATCCTTTAGACCAGGGGTCGGCAACGTATGGCTCTTTCTGCAGGAGCCATAAAGTCAATTTTTTTTTCAGGCACTGTTACAGGAGTGCACTGTGAGCACTGTACGGCTCTCACGAAATTATATTTTTAAAAATGTGGCGTTTATGGCACTCATGGCCAAAAAGGTTGCTGACCTCGGCTTTAGACCATAGTTCCCTTAGTTAAATTTGTTACAAACCCTCTTGTCGTTTGTTTGCTGGTTTTCACAGACCCCTTGTCTAGGTGGGGCAGGGTGACAGTTAGGGGCTAACTATCACTTCTGTCATCAGTCATTTCCCTTAACAGTTAAACCTAGTTTCCCTAACTTGCAAGGCCCCATCTATTGTCTATTCCTGTCTCCTACTCACCCTCCTAAACCCACATAAAATATTTAAGTTATCTCCCCTGGTTTTCCCCATAAGAGTATACTTCCAATGGAAAAGTCAAATTATCCTCTCCATTTTGTATCTAGGTGAAGGAGAGAAAAGAATCCTTGATTCCTCTTCTCTTGATCTAGGGAATCTCTTTTTTTGTCTGAAAGGGAGAGGAATTCATCTAGATAGCAGCTTTTCTTTTATTTCACATGAAATTTTCTCAGAAAGTATAGCTCAAATCTTATTTGGCCACCTTTTCTCAAGACTACTCTTATCTCTAAATTTGCTTTTCCAGTGCTGTCAGGTTGCTGTTTTTTTTTTTTTCCGTGTGTGTGTGTGTGTGTGTGTGTGTGTGTGTGTGTGTGTGTGTGTAAGAGAGATTGTATTTTTATTTGGTTTGTTAAATATTTCTGGGGCAGCTAGGTGTCTCAGTGGATAGGAAGCCAGACCTAGAGACAGGAGGTCCTGGGTTCAAATATAACTTCAGACATTTCCTAGCTATGTGATCCTGGGCAAGTCACTTAACCCCCATTTCCTAGCCCTTCCTGCTCTTCTACCTTGGAACCAATACACAGTATCAATTCCAAGACAGAAGGTAAGAGTTTAAAAACATTTTCCCCAATTATATTTTAATCTGGTTCTAGCTGTAGTTGGAAGTTTTGCAGGATTACCATGAGTTTGACATCTCTCATAGAGAGGACAGATTGGTTTGGAAAGAGATTAATTAAGAGGCTATTGAAATGGTCAGGCAAGAAAGTATGAGGGCCTGAATTAGATAGATATAGTGGTGTGAGTGGAAAGAAGAGAAGATAAGCAAATAACAACAAGATCTGGCAATTGCTTGGATACATAGGGTGGTGAGCAGAAGTGAAAAATTGAGAATAATACATCAAGGATATGAACTGAAAGGATCATAGTGCCCTTGGCACTATTAGTAAAGTTTGATATTCCGAAGGGGACATGGGTTGTCAAAGAAAATATACTGAGTTCATTTACTACCATGTTGAATTGAGAACCTATGAGGTATCAAGTTCAAAATGTCTCATTTCTAATGTTGATGGGCATTTGGAGCTCAGAAGAGAACCTAGGGCCAAATTAGAGAAAATCCAAAATACCTCTGATCTCAGGATCACTTTATAAATAGAAGAAAGTAAAAGGTATTATGAGATCTGCCCTCCCCCCCCACGCTCTTCTCCCTGCCTCCCCCCATTCAAGACATCTACCAAAAAAAATGGAGGGGAGAACAGTGAGAAAGTATGCTGGATTTGCCCCCAGCAGTTAGGGTAGTTGAGGTTGGAAAGTTGTTAAGTTTATTAATCATAGAGAGATGTCAGATCCTATTTCCAGTAAAATGTTAAATAATAGAGGCGACAATGGGCATCCTTGTTTCACTCCTGATCTTATTGGGAATGTTTCTAATTTATCCCCATTGCAGATGATGTTTGTTGATGGTTTTAGAAGGTTGCTGTTCTTGATGTGCAAATCTGACCATGTTTTCCCCTATTAAATAAACTCCAAGGGTCCCCTATTTCCTCCAGGATCAAATGTAAATTCAAATCTTGTCTTAACTTAACTTCTCTGGGTGACTTATAAAATGAGGGGATCGGACTAAATGACCCCAAAGGTCTCTTCCACCTCAAAATCTATGACTGTCATCTTAATATTTGCTCAAGAAAGATTCGATACTTATAGGTAAGGAGCTAGATTAAATGATTTCTAAAAGTTCCTCAGCATTTTATAAATTGAGGATAATAAGAAACTTTATATCCTTGGCCACTTACATATCAAGGATACCATCATAAAATAATGACCTTGTCATAGTTAACTTTTAAAAACATAAGATAAATCATAATAATGTCTCAACACATTTCCTTAAAACAACATGTACTATTCCTGCTGATGGGATGACTTAGGGAAAATATAACCAAAGACACTATACTACCAGTTCAAGTTTTGCTTGGAAACATAATTTTCATATTTTTTTTAACATTTATTAATATACATTTTTAACATGGTTACCTGATTCATGCTCCTCCTATCCCCTTCACCCCCACCCCCCGCACTCCCCCCACCCATGGCTGATGCGCATTTCCACTAGTTTTGTCATGTGTCCTTGATCAAGACCAATTTCCAAATTGTTGGTAGTTGCATTGGTGTGGTAGTTTCGAGTCCACACCCTCAGTCATGTCCACCCCGACCCTTGCGATCAAGCAGTTGTTTTTCTTATATGTTTCCTCTCCTGCAGTCCTTCCTCTGAATGTGGGTAGCATCTTTACCATAAATCCCTCAGAATTGTCCTGGGTCTTGTATTGCTGCTGGTACAGAGGTCCATTACTTTCAATTTTACCATAGTATATCAGTCTCTGTGTACAATGTTCTTCTGGCTCTGCTCCTTTCACTCTGCATCAGTTCCCGGAGGTCTCTCCAGTTCGCCTGGAACTCCTCCAGTTTATTATTCCTTTTAGTACAATAGTATTCCATCACCCGCATATACCACAGTTTGTTCAGCCATTCCCCAATTGAAGGACATACCCTCCTTTTCCAATTTGTTGCCACCACAAAAAGCGCAGCTATAAATATTTTCGTACAAGTCTGTTTATCTATGATCTCTTTGGGGTACACACCCAGCAATGGTATGGCTGGATCAAAGGGCAGGCATTCTTTTATAGCCCTTTGAGCATGGTTCCAAATTGCCAGCCAGAATGGCTGGATCAGTTCACAGCTCCACCAGCAATGCATTAATGTCCCAATTTTGCCACATCCCCTCCAGCATTCATTACTCTCCCCTTCTTTCATTTTAGCCAATCTGCTAGGTGTCAGGTGATACCTCAGAGTTGTTTTGATTTGCATTTCTCTAATTATTAGAGATTTGGAACACTTTCTCATGTGCGTATTGATACTTTTGATTTCTTTACCTGAAAATTGCCTATTCATGTCTCTTGCCCATTTATCAATTGGGGAATGGCTTGATTTTTTATACAATTGCTTTAACTCCTTGTATATTTGAGTGATTAGACCCCTGTCAGAGTTTTTCGTTATAAAGATTTTTTCCCAATTTGTTGTTTCCCTTCTGATTTTGACTACATTGTTTTTGTTTGTACAAAAACTTTTTAGTTTAATATAATCAAAACCATTTAATTTACATTTTGTGATTTTCTCTAACTCTTGCTTGGTTTTAAAGTCTTTCCTTTCCCAGAGATCTGACAAGTATACTATTCTGTGTTCACTTAACTTGTTTATAGTTTCCCTCTTTATATTCAAGTCGTTCAGCCATTCTGAATTTATCTTGGTGTAGGGTGTGAGATGTTGATCTAGACCTAATCTCTCCCATATTGTTTTCCAAATTTCATAATTTTCATATTTAATACATAGTTATCCTTTGAATCAACAATGAGATGTATGTAACACATTTCTAGATGTCTTATGGATTTTAAAACATTAATTGGAAGAAAAATGCTTTCAGAGGTCACATCCTAGCAATGTATGGTTACTCTAAAACACAAGCTCTGATTCAGCACAAGCTATATGATTATTATAACTGCTTAAGGAGACCCCCTTACAATGAGGAAATATTCAGTTTTTGGATGAGAAAAATAATAATATTATTAAAATCCAGGCTCTACTGCACTCTCTCCATATGGATTGCTTAAGTACCCACTGAGTATGCCAATTAGCCATATTAATATTGTCCTAGAATTGTCCACTGTGAGCAACTCTCCTAATGACTGACATCTAATGTGTTTGACATCTCAGCTCAGTTTCAGATTTTTTCCTCTTTTAACCATACAGATTAGACACCCTGATTAGATTTTCTGATTCCCATCACAATTGCCATTAGGCATAGAGCTCTTCTGTATAGTTTCTTAGTTTACATTCTCTAGACGAAAGTATCGCCTCCAAAGCAGAAATCCTGTCCTAGTGCAGATAGAAAGGATGGCCCTTCCTAAGACTCCATCTTTGACTAACCAAGGGTTTTTGGACTTGGAACACTCTCCCTAGTCAATTATGGTTATTAAGGAAAACTGTCACTGATCTTTCTCTTTAAATAAGCTATTAACATAGAAATCTTCAAGAATCTTTTCACAATTGAGATATTCCCACTTGCTAAGAGTAGGGAGCCCCTCCTTTCTTGGTAACATCTGATCCAGATAGGCATATTCCTTTGCAGAGAAGTCTTTCCTCTTGACCCAGGAAGAACTAAGGTCTTGTAGGATCCCTTTCCTCTAGATAAAATGTGGTTGGAGAATCCATCCCTCTGGCCAATTGTCCCCACCTCTTAGTGCTATTTGTAATTCCCAAAGAGATCTGTCAGCTTAGGTTCCCATTCCTTACCTAATAGAGATGATGAGGGAGAACACTTCCAATAGAATAGCAATGATGAAAATCACAACTGCAGTTGGTGGGGGAGGGGCAGAAGTTGTCCCATGTTTTAGGAAGCAGGTGATAGACAGAATGAGGAAAACTGTTGTTGACAGAAACACATCCAGGAGGGAACTGAAGGTAGCACTGGCAAACGTCTTCACAGGAGAATTTTTTATAACCTGTTTTGAATATGAGAGGGAAAAAGAAAAAAGAAGCATAAATAGATCTTGCATTTCAATTCAACAAGTATTTATTAAGAACCTATTATATGCCAAGTGTATTATGTTTAAGACATGAAAAATAAAAATAAAATGCTCCTTACTCTTAGAAACTGACATTCTATTGGAGAAAAAATAACAGATATAAAGAAAAGGAAGTGCAAGGTATATACATAGTAAACATAAAGTATTTTGGAAAGGTATAAAGTATTAACAAATGGAGATGAATCAGAAAAAGTCTTGAGTGGGGGAAGTACCTGAGTGAGCCTTGATAGGACATAGGGACTCCAAAGGCAAAGGTGAGAAAGGAGAAGATTCAATAGGGATAGTTTATGGAAAGGCACAGAAAGTAAAATACCAAATTTGAGAAACAGCAAGTAGATCAGTCAGGCTTAAATGAATGATGGGGAGTAATATGAAATCAGTCACTGCCAAACCAAGAGGTGTTTATATTTTATCCTAGAGCTACTTATTGTGCAAAGAATTAACATGTTGTGCCTTAGGAATATATGTAACAGCAGGGTGGAGTATGAACAGGAGAAAGGAGGGATTAGAGGCATAGAGACAAATTAGGAAACTATTGCAATAGTATAGGTCAGAGTTTGAAGCAGGGAGCTGGCCCTGTGAAAAGAAAGGGACAGATGACAATTAACAAGATTTTAGAACTAATTGGCTCTGTATATGTGTGTGTGTGTGTGTGTGTGTGTGTGTGAGAGAGAGAGAGAGAGAGAGAGAGAGAGAGAGAGAGAGAGAGAGAGGGAGAAAGAGAGAGAGAGAGAGAGAGAGAGATGAAAAAAGAGAGAGGGAGAGGTTGGAGGGGGGTGTGCTAGGATAACTATAAGATTGCAACCAGTAGAACAGGCTATTTGGGAGGATAGTGATAACCCATATGTAAACCAGAAAGTTGGGAAGAGGGTTTTGGGGAAAAGATAATGACTTTAGTTTTTGACATGTTGAATTTGAGATGTCTATGGTACAGGCCAGTTGGTATTATGGGACTATAGTTCAGAGGAAGGAGAAGGTCTGGACATACATATTTGGCAACACAGGCATAAAGAGGTTTATTGAACCTATGGAAGCTGATGTGATTACCAAGAGAGAGAATGTAAAGAGAGAAGATCAGACATGTATATTGTTTGAGGAATATGCTGTCAAGAGTAGAGCCGTAAATCTAAAATAAGATCTCTTTAGAAGCCAAATTTGAAAATATGAAGATTGAAAAATAATATAGATTTAAATTTTTTATTCTCAGGTTTTTGAAAAATAGATTTGTGGAGAAAATAGCAATCTATATTTAGACCAATATTGTACATACATTACATTGATTATATTACATATTACCTATTTATTCATTTAAATTAACAAGAACCAATTTTTATAATCAATAAAATTTCACAAATATGCTCAAGTCATAGGCAAATACACTGCTAGAATTAGAAGATACTTTATAGACCAACTAGTCCAGTCCTCATTTTATAAAGCTGGAAAATGAAGCTCAGTGATAATGACACAGGACTTAGTGTTATGTTCTTTTTCCTAAAGTATAAATCTTAAAAGAGAAGTTAATTAGCTGAGTTTGAAAAGGTAGTCACATTGAAATATTACACAATAAGTGAATAATGCATCACTACTTTTCAATTCACAGGTTTGGGTTTATGAAAGCTGAGTCCATAATGATTGAGGTATCATTTAGACTATAACATATACACTTTAGGTAGCACAGGAAAACCACCAATACTTAAAAGATTCTGCAAGAAGGAAAAGATAAACTAAAAGACTATATTTGGAACAAATGTAGAAGTCAAAATTTTAAGGGCCTTTCTTTTAGGGTAAGCACCATCTTGGCAAGCCGAGACATTTAATGACTTGTCTAAAGTCAAAATGGTAGTAACCTAGGCTTTTTGCTTACAAATCTAGTGCTATTTCTACTACATTACACCCATTTCATCCTAATTTTACCATACATGTACACTCACAGTAAAATATATATTCACCTGTGTATATATGTATACATATATATACACACACACAACATGAACATGCATATACCTCTACATACATATATAAAAATGTGATGTTATTGGAATTTTCTGGGTTCAGGACTCATAGAACTAAAATACCCTTTTCCTTTGAACCTCCAGAGACTGTCATAAATACAAATCAAACCACTCCTTAAGTCCTGGGATTCCTTAAACAGCTCAGGATATCTCATGGATGGGGTATTCTATGATAGCAGACACATGACAACAGATATCTAAAAGGGATACTACTTCTTTGATGTATATTCACTGGTTATGTGCTGCAATGGATACTAAAATGTGACTTTAAAAAATCAGTCTAATCAGCTCAAATGATGCAGTTTCTTGGCTTTGTGATTTCTTGACATATAATGGGCAAAGTCTCTAGGCTCAGACCATTAAGGGAAAAATGAAAGTGAGCTCATTTAGTATAAAAAAATAAGAGAAAATAATAATTAATAGAAGAATGTAGGTAGATTATTTCTTGAGGATTTTCTAAGTATACCATCATAATCTGAAAAGAATGATAGTTTTATTTCTTCATTGATTCCTTCTATTTCTTTTTCTTATTGCCATAGCTAGCATTTCTAGAACAAAACTGAATAATAGTCATGATAATAGGAATCTTTGTTTCACCCCATATCTTATGGGGAAGCTTGTCCCTATTACATATAATGCTTGCTGATAGTTTTAGGTAGATACTGCTTATCATTGTAAAGAAAGCTCCATTTATTCCTATGCTCTCTAGTGTTTTTAATAGGAATGGGTGTTTTGTCAAAAGCTTTTTCTACATCTATTGAGACAATTATATGATTTTTGTTAGCTTTATTATTGGTATGATCAGTTATGCTGATAGTTTCCTTAATATAATAATAATATATGCATATATTATGCATAATATAATAAATTAAATTAAATATGATAATAATATTCCCAATATTGAACCTGTTCTGCAATACTGATATAAATCTCACCTAGCCATAGTGAAGGTAGGTAGACTGTTAAACAAAGATTATTTTTTTTATTCAGGTTGGTTAGTTTGCTCTTTGTCAAAATTCAGGTGGAATTATTATTATTATTATTATTATTATTCAGTTTAATTCAACAAACAGTTATTAGAATCCTACCAGTATGTTGGGCACTTTAATAGGAAAGAAGATATGGGAGTGATACTCAAATAAATTCTACACATTAAAATGCTTTTATTTATTCATATGAATATTGCATTTGGGGTCAAATGGGAAGAATGGTTCTTATACAGAAAGGCTCCAAGCTTTAAAAAGCCTTCCCTTTGTCTATTTAGACAGTTAACCATCTCATACCTGTCAATTTAATTCATGAGATATGATGCACTCTATAAAACCAATCCAATTCACCCATTGCAAAGTATGTCTCTTATCATGAAACCTATCCTTATCCTTCTATCAGACTACCCTGCAACTCAAAGATAACTCTGTTCCTCTGTAATGAAATGTCTCCTCAAATGTTATTCTGCAGGGCCTTCTAACTAGGATATTGCCCTGTTGACTTCTGTTCCACACACTTTTTTTTAAAGCTGACTTCCTTATGTACCATAGATTTTCAACAGGTTATATTTATTCTATTTTTACATTTTAAATGTATGAATAAAATAACATAAATGTAATTTTAATGTAATATACTGAAAAACAAAATTTCTTTATATCTAGTTATATAATTGACTCCTATTTTCCTCTTGATGAATGCCTCCAGATGGTATGAAAAAAAGATTTCCATTAAATTTTGACAACTAAATTTCACTGCAGATATTTAAGCTCATGGTATAATGTTAACATGAAGTCAATTTCAAGATAATGCTAATAATGGGAAGGAGTTATGCTGGAATTTTTTGTATATTATTTCAAATTAAGTTTTTAGAAATCTTCCAGTACATAGGGGACTAGAGTCAAAAACTTCAGTTCAATTCCTCTTAGGCCACATAATAGTTTAATGATGTTAGGAAAGTAACACAATGTCGTTGAGCTTCATTTTCCTCATGTGTGAAATGGGGATTAAGATCCTGCCAAAGATGGCACGTAGTACAGACAGACTTGGGCCATATATGTGGCCCAGAACATAACTAAGGTTCAGAATGGGAATTAGACGTAGCTATGGGTCTTTGGGGAAGGAATAGGTCAGAGTTAAGAGAAGCTTTGAATCCATAGGACTGGATCCTTCTTAAATTAGACTTGAATATTGAGAAATTAAAGACATGGCTAGAATGTGTTCAGAGAAGTAGATATGAAAACTAAATCAGAAAACAGGGTTGAATGAGACAGAGTAAGAGGCAGGTTATGGGTTGTGGGCAGTAATGCTTTCAGGGGATAAGCAGGTCAAGGAAAAATTAAAAGACCAAGAACTGGATCAACATAGCTAGTTAGGATGGTTTGTGTAGAGGAAGGGGAAAAAAATGACATGAATCAGGACTAAAAAAATCAGAAATGGCCAGATAAGTCAGCAGCTGGGATAAGGTCAGAGACAACAGTTGGGATGCTCTAAAAGAGGCTAGTTGTGCCAGTAGAGGTTACTGCCAAATATCTTTTAAGTGTGTAGCTCAGGGTTTCCCAGGCAGCTTGGCTCTTGTTGGTAGTGGACTGCCTAGGAAGGGAACCAGGTAAGAAACAGAGAAGTTCAAAGTTTCTGTGCCAATCAGCAGTGTAATCAGGCTTATGAATGGACTCTAAATTTTCAGTCTGGGCAAGATAAGTAGAACTAATCTTTTTTTTTTTTTAAAGGGAATTCTAACAAACATTCAAAAGATAAGTAATTTCAATTTTACATAAATTTTTGCAAAAAGTATAGCTTTTTGCTTGAAAAAAAAAAAGTATAGCTTCCTACCAAACTCCTTCTATGAATGAATATGATCCTATACTTAAACCAGGGAGAAATAGTCAAATCTGGACACCACCTGTTTTTGAACATCTGTAAGCTAAGAATGGCATTTACATTTTTAAAAAAAGCTTTATTGTATTTAAAAATGTAAAAACTATTCTTAGCTTATAGGTTATGCAAAAATAGGTTGGGGGCTGGATTGGACCATGAGTAGGTCAGTTTGTCAAACCCTGCTAAAAACTAATATTGGTAATGAATGTTTTTGGAAAAATAGTGAATAAAATATTACCAAAGAGGTTCCAACAATATAACAAAAATATTGTAAATTATGAGTTAGTTGGATTTATATAAGGAAGGGAAAGTTTGGTTCAACATTTGGAAAATCATTAACATTATGAACGGTAACAACAAAACAAAAATCATGAGACTACATCAAACAGAAACAGAAAAAACTTTTGATAAAATAGAATACTAATTTATTTTAAAAGAACTAGAAAGCGGGGGAAGCTGGGTAGCTCAGTGGATTGAGAGCCAGGCCTAGAGACAGGAGGTCCTGGGATCAAATCCGGCCTCAGACACTTCCCAGCTGTGTGACCCTGGGCAAGTCACTTGACCCCCATTGCCTACCCTTACCACTCTTCCACCTATGAGTCAATACACAGAAGTTAAGGGTTTAAAAAATAAAAAAAATAAAAAAAGTACTAGAAAGCAAAGGAATAAGTGATTTTTTTCTTAATATGGTAGATAGTATCTATCTACATCCTAGAGCAAGCATCACTCGTAATGTAAAAACATTAAATGTTTTTCCCAGTAAGATAAAGATAAAAAAAGGATATCCATTGTCATCACTATTATTTGATATAGTTTTATAAACAATAGCTATAGTAGTAATACAAGAAAAAGAAGTTCATGGAAAAAGCATAGGCAAGCATGCTCTTTGTAGTGGCAAAAAACTGTAAAATGAGGGGCTGTCCCTCAATTGGGGAATGGCTGAACAAATTGTGGTATCTGATGGTAATGGAATATTATTGGGCTGAAAGGAATAATGAACTGGAGGAATTCCATATGAACTGGAAAGACCTCCAGGAATTGATGCAGAGTGAAAGGAGCAGAATCAGGAGAACATTGTACACAGAGATTGATATACTCTGGTACAATCAAATATAACAGACTTTTCTACTAGCAGCAATGCAATGACGCAGGACAATCCAAAGGAACTTCTGAGAAAGAATGCTATCCATATCCAGAGAAAGAATTGTGGGAGTAGAACTGCAGAAGAAAAACATATGATTGATCATGTGGTTCGATAGGGATATGATTGGGGATTTTGACATTAAATGATCATTCTATTGCAAATATTGATAATATGGAAATAGATTTTGAACAATGATACATGTATAATTCAGTGGAACTGCCCATTGACTCAGGGAGATGGGAAGGAAGAGGAGAGGGAAAGAACATGAATTATGTAACCATGGAAAAATGTTCTAAATTATTTTATTAATTAATTAAAAAATAAAATAAATCATAGGCAAGGAAGAAAAAAATTATCATTTTTCCAGATGCCATGATGATCTACTTAGAGTCCCTTAGGAATTCAACTAAAATGAATAAAAACAAATAATAACATTTACAAAATTTAGCTCCCAATTATCAGCCTTTCTGTACATTATCAATGACCCCTCCCCACAAAAAAAGAGAAATGTAGATAAAAGAATTTAATTCAAAATTACTAGAAAATGTATAACATATCTGGGAAACTGCCTTTCAAGGCACATGCAGGAATTATATAGATACAATTTTAAAATGCTTTTTACAGAATAAGTGGCAAATAATTGGAGAATTAATATTTGGGCTGTATTAATATAATAAACATGATAATACTACAGTGTTACACCATATTAACAAAGATCTATTTTATAGGATTAGACAAAATTACAATAAAATTTATTTGGGGGAACTAAACGATTAAGAATCTCAAGAGGAATAGTAGAAGAAAAATGACATGGGAAAGGATCTAGTAAAATCAGCTTTTAAACTGAACTAGAAACTAGTAATCAGTAAAATTATTGAGTACTGCAAAAACATAATGAAGTGATCAGATTAGGGATACAGTATCCAGAATAAATCTGATACAATAGAAGCATAGCATTCAATAAACCTAAGGACACAAATTACTGGGATAAAGATTTGTGTTGTGCTTTGTTTTTTAAAATTGCTGAAAATTTTGGAAAGCAGTCTTGGAGAAATCATAACCAGACCGAGATGCTTTGCCATATGCCATAATGAGCCCTAATAGATAAATCTTTGGTTCCTGAATACAATTCAGGGTGATTGGATGGATGAAAAAACATTTCCTCAGGGAATAAATTCAGACAATCATGATCAGAACAAAGAGACTGATAAATCTTCACCATCATTTAATTTCAACCAAGAAAGAAATATTGTCAGCATATAAAATCATTAATTCACCTCATGGTAACAAAAAAAATCATTATTTTAAAATAAGGGAAAAAAGTACCTCTTCCTGATAGCTGGTCCTATAAGCCATCTCTAAATCCCGATCCAAGAAATTCAAACTCAGTTTGTTAATCGGTGGTTTAAAGAAGTAGTCTTTCATCAGGCTAGACATGAGAAAGGAAAAAAAAAAAGATAATTATAATAGTAGCTATATTAACTATAAATAATACTGTAAATGGCTACAAAGATATCATTTATAAGGGTGTCATCTAAACCTAAATACTCTGCATAATTGATGTTTCTTAACAGGGCTATTTTTGTCTCTGTACAAGTCCTTTGTATGCCTAAACATAATTGTGTTTTATATTCCTCATGTGCAATGTACAGCATTAGCTGTACTTATGACAGAACAATTGAACTTACTCTGGAAAACACATTAGCAATACTCAGCATTTCAAGAAAGTATATACAGTTTATTCATTACACAAACATCCAAGACAAGGCAAAACACTGATGTGCTCTTTTCATCACTATGCTAACAGTATTTATATTGCTCTGAATAATTCAAATTCAAATTGAAAAATAATTTTGAAGTGCCAGTAGGGTTAGGGACTGCACCTGTAACTTCACTGGTATAAGGAACTCCTTCCTTAGTGAGGAAACTCTCTCTACCAACACAGGTCAGCACATTCTTTACACCTCAGTCTCAGAGAGTTGCCTAACGTCCTGGGAGATTCAGTAATTTGTCCAGATGACACAGCCAGTAGATAACTTGAAATCAGGTCTTGGCTCCAAGTCCATTTCTCTGACAATATTATCTAACAGTAACTAAACAGTAACAATATTAACAGTAATTGCCAGAGTACAAAACAGAAGGATGTTACAGCTAAAATGAGTTTATTATAGTCAGTAAAAGAGTGTGATGTTTGATACAATCTTCCACATGTCATTAAGACTGTGAAATCATGACAAAACTCAATTGTCTGGTATAACTATATACAAATCAAATTCTACAAATCCTAAATTACAAAAAAAAAAAAATCTTACATCCTTGAATGAATTATTGGCACGGGAAGCCTTCCCTTTTATGGGAGCAGAATCTTTATAAAAATTCAAGGGGAAATGAAAATAATAGTGTCTTGCAGGTGGTCTCTCATTTGGGAGAAGACGGCCTTAAGGCTAGATACACCTATGGGCTTGGAGTGAGAAAAGTTAAAGGCCTTTTTCTTTCTAGATTCGTTTTAACTCTGTCTCTGCTTCCTACTCAATGCAAGGGTTTAGGCAATGAATGAAACAATTCTTATTAGCAAGAAGCTTGCAGAATTCTAGATGACCTCTGTACCCATATGATTTTAATTATATGGCTGCTATAAGTTATCTATTATACCAGTTCAGGGGATAGAAGGGGAGCATTCTACCCCTACCTTAATTAATGGAATGGAATCAGTTGTAAGGGCTTGATGAAGTTTTAAATTTGTAAACACAATAATTCATATGGTTTCTTTTTGAGGTGTGAAACTCTTTGACTGAGTAAAGAAATAGTTTGTTGGCTGAACAGATTTAGCTTCTGGGCTGTAAATAGCTTAAAGGAATTTCAACAAAAGTCAGTCCAGTGATGAAGCAGCCTAAAAATGGAAAACTCTTGAGTTCTGGACTGAAGATTCTAGACTAAGAGTTGGAGTCAGGCCTCTGAGAGGGAATCCTCTTGGAGAGAGGAATTTCTCTCCTTTTTCTTCTGTGCCTCCTGCCCCCAACAGAAAAAGCAATTTTTTTGTTGTTAATTCATTTGGGTAAACATTAGGGATTTGATGTAATTTTGCAAATTAATGAAATTTAAAAAAAACTGCAAGAGCACAGTATTTTCATTTGATAACATAAGGAACTTAAGGGAAAATTTTTTCTTCATTTTTGAAATTTCAAGTTTATGTTATTAGATTACTTATTTATTAGGGAATATTTTACTTATTAGTTTCAAATTAATAGATTCTATTTTCTCTGTACATGAACATCATTTTATGTTCTTTTTTTTTAAGCCCTTATCTTCCATCTTGGAATCAATAGTGGGTACTGGTTCCAAGGCAGAAGAGTGGTAAGGGCTAGGCAATGGGGGTTAAGTGACTTGCCCAGGGTCACACATCTAGGAAGTGTCTGAGGCCAGATTTGAACCCAGGACCTCCCATCTCTGGGCCTGGCTCTCAATCCACTGAGCCACCCAGCTGCCCCCTCATTTTATGTTCTTGATCTACTCCAAAAATAGCTGTCTATGTTCCAAATTTTGACTAATCAAATGAACATAAAGTGCTTTGCAAACCTTAAAGTACTACATAAATGCTATTATTATTAGCACTAATAATGATACTGTATATTAAACATACAATTAGGGAAGCCTAGGGATATATTTTTTAAATCTTGAGAAGAAATCTTTAAGGGCAGAATCCTTTTGTAAAGTAAATAATTCCCCTCTAACTGTAAGTTCAGCTGCTCACATATTGGTTTGCTTATAGTAGAGTCATATATATATGCCTGAGAGGGCACACATTAGAAGGAACATAAGAAAGTTCCGTCTCTGATGTACAAATAGGGTAGGTGACCCTGGGCATATTCCTTAAATAAACTCCCAGTGTCCCAGGTATCTCCCTAAGCCTCTATATTGCAAAGGAGTTGTCAATCTGCATAGGTGGATTCTCTATACCAATGAAATCACAGGTCAGATTCTTTTTTTTTAAGCCTATTAAACAAAAAATTTTTATCTTAAAAGTTTTACTATGATCAAATAGTTCCACCTTACCTGTCCTCTTTAATAACATCAACAAAATGAGCATCTGTCTTCTCTCGAATGTTCTTGAATCTCAATGGAAGGAGAGCAGATTGATCCAAGCTCACCCCTGCCCATCTTCCTTTCTCTTGTAACATTTCATACAATGATGTCTGGCTATTGGTAAGCTTCTCTTCCTGAGGAGGATTTAAAAGTCCATTTTGGGCCTTTGGACTATGTCCTCCAGAAGCCTGCTTCATAACAAAAATAATAAATACAGAAATTTAAGATATTTCTATATAGGCATATTATGTATATTTTAGAAGGTATGCAAAATGCATATTTACATAGACTAATAAATATATTAGATTCATTATTCAGAAAGGTCATACAGATTGAAAAATATACAATTTCTTGAGGATTTGGACAGATTTATAAATGTTTGATCCATGAGAAAGTTAAGAGACATTCATGGAACATCTCTAACCTAATACAACCACTCTAAAAAGAAAAAAGGTCTCATGATACCACTGTCTGACAAAATATTTAACTTTAGTAGATTAATAGTCAGATCATGTATGGCATTTAAGAATTATATGACCCTGTATTAGTAGTTTCTTAATATGAAGAACTTTTTCTAATATGTTGCCATAACCTTTTTTAAAGGAATCCCTCCTTTGATTTTAAAGATACTTCACTTTTCTGATTCTCCTCCATTCTCTATTTAAATACTCCTTCTGTTTCTGCTAACTCCTCTTCCTCTCACTATGTAACTGGTGATGTCCCCCGAAGCTCTGATCTCATCCTTCTGTAATCATTCTCTCACTGAGCTTGTGGTTTCACTCTTGGGCTGCATCTGGGTTGATGACAGTAAGTCAACCTCCCCAGTCTAGCTTTCACAATGGCTTCAGTCTCATTTTCCAGCTGATTTGGTAGTGCACTTAGATATTTCACAGTTACCTTAAACCCAACACTTGCTAAAACTAAACTCAGTTTATCTTTATCCCACTTGAGATATCCTCTAAACCTTCCCATTTCTGAATAAAGGTGCATTTGGCATGGGTGGGAGAGATAGCTAATACACTGGATGGCAGAATTAGCTTTGTCTTTGTATATCCAGCACCCAGCACAGTGCCTTGGACCATGCAGGCATTCAAAAGATGTTTGATGAATTGAAATAAATGTATATTCTCAAAAGATATCAATAAGCCAGAACAGAGGGCCATATCTAAGAAAATAAAGCATAATAAGAATGAATAAAAAGCTCTTTTCTTGTTTGTTTATTTTTTTAAACCCTTATCTTCCATCTTAGAATCAATAAGATGGTATTGGTTCCAAGGCAGAAGAATGGTAAGGGCTAGGCAATCGGGGTTAAGTGACTTGCCTAGAATCACAGAGGAAGAGTTTGAGGCCAGATTTGAAGCCAGGACTTCTCGTCTTTAGGCCTGGCTCTCTATCCACTGAACCACCTAACTGCCCCTTCTATACTTGCTTTTACTAAACTGAACAAGTTCATGTGAAGAGACCAGCTCCATATAAGTCAAGATGTGATCAAGCAGCCAAACTACCTCAAAAGAGCTACAGTTTTAGTAGGAGCCTAGAATCCAGGATCTGGGAGGTGACAGCTCCGTTACACAGTCAGACTCTCTCTGGAGTTTTGTGTTTAGCTCTAGGCATCATGCACAGTGAGGTCCTATGACATGGTGTCATATCAAGACTGGTGGAATTCAATTCAGCAAGAATTTATAGTCTTCTATGTGTTAGGCCAGTGATGGGCAACCTTTTGAGGTTGGTGTGTCAAAATTCGCCAAAAAACCAAGCATAACTTGGGTGGTGTGTCGCTTTAAGAAAAAAACCATAATTTCATGATATTTATAGTTTAAATATAAAAATGCATAATTGTAATATATAACTGTATTTAATAAACCAAAATAGGTAAATTAATATAGGTAGAAATTGTCACCTATAGTGCACAGAGTGTCTACACTACACTACAGCAAATGTTTCATCCTCAGCATGCGGCCCCATACTTCTCTGTATGCGGCTGCGTGTCATCGAAAATGGCTACACGTGTCAGTGCTGGCATGCATGTCATAGGTTTGCCATCACTGTGTTAGGCACATAGCAAGGACACCAATACAAAAGTGAGACAGTCCCTATATTCCGTGACCTAATATTCTACTGGGTATACATAACAGCTACATTGATGAGTAAACAGAACATACACAAAGTTATTTCCTAAGTCAATGCAAAAAAACTTCCTCCCACAATTGAAGAAAATGAGAACATTCAGTCTGAAGAAGAAAACATTTAGGTGGGACCTAATAGCCATCTTCACATAAATGAAGTATGCCTTTGAAGTGGAGTCAATGGCAAAAGGATCAGCTTTATTTTGCTTATTCCCTGGGAAGCGGATCAATGGATAGAAGCAGACAGGCAGCTTTAAAATGTATAAAAGGAAAATGTTCCTAACTGTTAGTTATTCAAAAGTGGAATGGCCTGTCAAGAGATAATGAGGTCTCCAAGCAAAGGCTAGATGAACATTAGTCAGGGGCAGTGTGGATGAGCTTCTCCTTGAGGAATGAATTGGACTGTTAACCCCAGAAGTCCTTTCCATCTGAGAGTCTATGATTCCAATGAAGGGCCTCTTTACCTTAAACTAGGTTATAATAATAGCTTCCTAACTGGCCTCTCTCTTCTAGAGTCCTCTCCAGTCCAATCTATTTTGCACAGTTACTAAATTACTGTTCTAATTTCACATTACTTCTCTACTTAAGACTTACTGCAGCTCCTAGCTTTCTAAATCTTTTTCAGACTCTTCTGTCTGGCTTTTAAGGAACTGTATAATTTGCTTTCAGTCTTTGTAAGCCATCGAACACTGCTTTTTAAAATTAAAAACATATTCTATGCTGTAATCAGGATGGTCTTCTCAGTATCCTTTGCACATAGCATAGTCATTCCAATTTAACAGTTTTGCTCCTGTTGGCTACTTTGACTGGAATGCCTTCCCCATTATCTTCTCTTATTGAAATAATCATAACTTTCTACAAACATTATGGTTCATATAGTACTTTTTATCCAACACTAAATATTGCAAATATTACCATTTTATTCATGAAGAAACATAAGCTCAGAGAGGTTATCTGATTGCCCATGATAACATTGCTAATAAATAACAGAAATGAGATTCAAACCTATTTTTTATTAGGGTCCAGGTATCTAATATGTGTGCCCTGAGATTTACAGAGAAAATTTCCTTAACAAAGATAGCACAGTTAAATTAGGAGGCCACTAAGGCCTAACCACTGGACATTTCTGGTTATGTGGACGAATGCAGATTAATGTTTGAGTCTATCTGATTGTGAAAGTACATTCTCATCCATGCAAATGCTGAAACTGAGAATCACCATCAATGATGTAATCCTGGAATCAGATGAGATGTGCACAGTGAATACATACAATAATTCTAGAAAATGTGTTGTTATTTCTAACTAATTTATTCAAAACTGCTCACTTGGGCAGCTGGGTAGCTCAGTGGAGTGAGAGTCAGGCCTAGAGACGGGAGGTCCTAGGTTCAAACCCGGCCTCAGCCACTTCCCAGCTGTGTGACCCTGGGCAAGTCACTTGACCCCCATTGCCCACCCTTACCAATCTTCCACCTATGAGACAATACACCGAAGTACAAGGGTTTAAAACAAAACCAAAAAAAAAAAAAAAAACTGCTCAGTAACTAGTTCTAGGTGGAGGGGGTAGGGTGGGGATAAGCATTTACAAAGTACCCACTATGTGCCAGGCAGTGCGCTAAGTGACTCTTACACTATTATTTCATTTGATCCTTACAAACAAACATGGGAGGTAGGTGACTTGCCCAGAGTAACACAGATAATAAGTATCTGAGGCCAAATTTGAACTCAGGACTTCCTGACTCCAAGTCCTACAATCTATCCACTATACTAGCATCTGCCTCTTCTAGTTTGAACTTTTGCATGAATCACATTGAATCTCATATCTCTCCAATTTGGATGACCTCAAACTATAGTAGAACAACAGTCCTCTGTACACTCTATACCAGGGGTCAGCAACGTATGGCTCTCGAGCCATATTTGGCTCTTTTGAGGGCCAGATATGGCTCTTTCTGCAGGAGCCATAAAGTCCATTTTTTTTCAGGTGCTGTTACAGGAGAGCACACTGTGAGCACGGTACGGCTCTCACGAAATTACATTTTAAAAAATGTGGCATTTATGGCTCTCATGGCCAAAAAGGTTGCCAACCCCTGCTCTATACCTTTGCTTGCAGACCTCTAGTGAGCAAGAACACATTATCTCTAAAGGGAGACCATTCTACATTTGGGTAGCATTCATTATTAAGAAGTTTTTCTTTAGATAAAACCTGAGTTTATTTCTTTTGACTTTTTTGTTTTTATATTAATCTTTTTAAAAACCTATGTTCATGAATAATTATTAGACTTCAACAAATGTTTTCAATTTTAAAAAATCAACATGATCCCTGCACATATAGGTATCTGATGTTATGGCTCACTGCTGAAAAAACTTGGATGCCTTTGGTTCTAGACCTAGCTGATGATCATTTCCTTGAAAAATCTTTCCCCAATTTCTTGATACACATTAAACTAAAACTCTAATTGTACTTATAGTGAATACCATGCAGATTAGGGCTTAATTTTTTTTTGTTTCAAATATGCTAATTTTGTTTCTCCTTCCTGAAACTGTGGGTTATCTGAAAGAAGGATGATATTTTATCCCTAATCTGTATCTTGTACAGCATGTTACTGAGCACAGAATAAGTATGAACTACTCTTGATACAGAGTATCTGCTAAAGAAACTGCAACCTAAAGTAGGGGCAGCTGGGTAGCTCAGTGGATTGAGAGCCAGGCCTAGAGACGAAAGGTCCTAGGTTCAAATCCAGGCTCAGACACTTCCCAGCTGGGTGACCCTGAGCGACCCATTGCCTACTGGTTGTGGCCCTATGCTCCTAGAATGGAGTCCCAGGGGAAAAAAAAAAAAAAAAAAAAAAAAAAAAAAAAAAAAAAACTCTTGATACACTCATTCAGAATCAGTGGGGCTAGGAAAAACTGTCATGATGTTACCTAATAGAAGAATTTTCATCTGCTCAGAACCAAGAAAATTAAGATTTACTGTAGAAAGATTCAATAGGAAAATAAATAGGAAAAAAGAGAGCAATAAGAAGCAAATTACCTTGGTATTATTTTTATGTTCATCTTGACAGCCATTTTGAATTGCTCCTTCTTCAGGACTAGTTTCACAGTTAGGAGCAAATGTAACGCCACATGAAGGACACGTCTGCAAGAAGAAAGAAGTTCAAGGAATATATCCAAGAAAAATCACCAGTATACAATTCAGTTTCACTGCTTTCTATAGTCATATAAAATGGTTGTACAAAAATGGAAAACACTTAATTTGGTCAAAGAGTATTCCAGCCAATGTGTCAAAATGGGAGGTTTAGAAGGAAGCAGTTTCACTAAAGTGAAGAAAAGCAGCTTAAAAAAATCTATCTACATTTAAAACATTCAAAAACAAGAAGAATGCTATTTTATTTTTTGAAAATCCCAGAGTGCAACTGTACTGAGAAATTCCAGGAGGAATGCAGATGGAAAATGAAACAATATAACTTGAAATGTATCCTCAAATTAAATTATAAAAGGATTAACACTAAAAAGAAAATTATAAGACTAAAAGTAACTTGATAAACTTTGAAAAATGGGATAGTCTTATTATAGATCTACTACAGTCAAAATAGAACTAGAGGAAGTAAAGGTACTAAAAAAAATCGCTGATTTATTTAAAAAAAGGAAAACATGGAATCAAATGAGGAACCTAGAAGATTAGTCACATTGAATAAATCTCAGAAGTTATAATATTCCCTCTTGGAAATAAAAGAAACCAAATAGATATTCCAGAAAATTATCAAAGAAAACTTTTAAAAACTAACAAAAACTCACGGCAATATACAAATAGGAAGAATTTACAAGACCCTAAGAAAGAATTCAGTTCTCATTATTTCTAGACACTTCACTTAAACTCCCACATAATAACAATAAGAAAAAAATACTTCAAGTTTCCAGAAGACAAAAATTAACTACCAAAGGACATTAACCAGGATCACAGCAGATTTCTCAACAAGGCCAAAGGCCAGTTGGACAAAATGCAATAAATAAAGCACATACAAAATTAAGAAGTCTAGGCCATGAACTCAGATAACCTATGTTAACTATCAAATAAAGCTCAGTATGCTTTTTCAAGGTAAGACATTTGAAAAGCAATTCCATTCCAAAAGTAAGCAGAAAGAAATATCTATTTTAAGAAGTCTTCCAAGAATGGCCAAACCTTCAGTCAAAAATGGCAAGTACTTAATTCACACTTCTAAAATCAAGATAAACCAAGTACAAACTACTAACAAAGGATGATAGAGTCTCCAAAGTATCTTTTAACTCTCAGTTTAATGATGCCTATAATGCCCAATATATAATGTCTAAAAGTTTAATAAGATTATTTCAGAGAAACAGAAACAAGTAGAGGAAAAGCCCTAAAGAAAAGAAGAGAATAAGAATAAGATAATCCTAAAGCAAATTCCCTAGGGTTCTGATAAAAGCAAAGATTCCTACACAATTATAGAGTGTTATTGTTAAGTTTGGGTTAGTAACAGAAATATAAGAATAAGAGAGTTTGATTACTTTTAGAAAGAATGATTGAAGAAAAACACCTTAGAATTGTAAAGCAAAATGAAAACTGACTAAATGCTTCAATAAAAATCTGGAAGAAAAAGGAATAATATATTTTCTCCACCCATAGAAAAAACCATTTTTTGAGTCAAATAAGTAGTAGAAATTATTAGAGAGAAGTCAGTAATTTTGATTGTATTCACATAAAAGATTAAAAAAAGGTAAAAACTAATACTTCTAAAATTAAAAGAAAAGAAACTGATGAGGAAAAAATAATCAGCAAAGGTTCTAATACCAATAACTTCTGAATTACTGATAGCTATATATAAAATAAATGGGCACTTCCAGGTGGAAGAATAGTGAAAAAATAAAGGAGGTATTCAAAATAGGCAGAAGCACAATATACAGAATTCAGAGAAGTTCCAAAGTAGTACAGCCTGGTTAGAGATGAGGACCAATAAAATTGATTCTAGTTTTGACACCCATGGTTAGAGAGAAATTTCAAGTACTGATCTGTAGTGATGGCAGAGGGTCAGTGACAACAAAAGGAAATGGATTTCACAGTTTGTATGTGTGAGGACAGAAGAAGCATTAGTTGGTTTTGGAATTGTACCTTGATAACTGTTCACTTGATGAAGACCTGGGGTATTTAGAAGACTCTAAGCTTAATACAAGTCAACAATGTAATATGACAAGTCAAAAAAGCTAATGTTATCTTAGGCTTTCCTGAGACTTATAGAATCTACAACAAGGGAGGTGATAGCCCTGATAACACTACAACTAATAAGATATGCTCTGTTCTGGGCACTTATTTTAGGAAGGCCATTGTCAAACTGGAGCCCAAGCAAATAAAGATAACCAATATGGCAAAGGAAACTACATCATATAGTACTATAGAAAGAAGTATAGAAGGAACTAGAGATGTTTGCCAAGAGAGGAAAAGACTTAGGGAAAAGATATGGATTGAGTCCTAGAAGGGCACTAAGAAATATAAGAGACAGTTAATCAATGATGTCTTTTCCTCTATCAAGATCATGGAGAGGAGAGGAATTCATGAGTCAATAAGAGATGGAGAGAATTGTGAAATGTAAAATGGATAATTGAGTTCATTAAGTTGAAAAGGTTTTGTACAAATAAAACAAATGTTGCCAAGATGAGCAGGAAAGCAGAAAATTGGCGAAAACATTTTGTACATAGTCTCTCAGATAGAAATAGCATATCTAAAATATATAGAGAACTTTGTCAAATTTATAAGATTAAGAGCCATTTGACAAATGGGCAAAAGATATGGACAGACAATTTTTGGATGAAGAAATCAAAGCCATATATATGAAAAAATATTCTAAATCACTACTGCTCAGGGAAATGCAAACCAAAACAATTCTGAGATATCTCACACCTATAAGATTAGCTAAAATGACAAAGAGGCAAATGACAAATGTTGGAGGGGAATATGGAAAAATGGAGACATTAATATACTGTTGGTGGAGCTGTGAACTGATCCACTCATTTTGGAGAGCAATTTGGAATTATACCTAGAGTTACAACACTGTATATATTCTTAGACTCAAAAATAGTACTGCTTGGGTCTGTTTCCCAAGAAGATCAGGGAAAAAGGAAAAGAACTTATATGTTCCAAAATATTTATAGCAGCTCTCCTTTTGGTGGCAAAGAACTGAAATTGAGGGGACGCTCATCAATTGAGGAAAGGCTGAACAAATTGTGATATATGATTTTTTAAATATAATTTTTATTTTATTTTTAAAAAATATTTTTCCATGGTTACATGATTCATGTTCTTTCCCTCTCCTCTTCCCCCTACTTCCAGAGCTGGCAAGCAATTCCACTGGGTTATTCTTATATTATCACTCAGGACCTATTTCCATATTATTCATTTTTGTAATAGAGTGATCTTTTAAAACCAAAATCCCAAATCATATACCCATACAAACAAGTGATAAATCATATGTTTTCTTCTGCATTTCTCCCCCAACTGTTCTTTCTCTAGATGCAGATAGCGTTCTTTCTCATAAGTTCCTTAGTATTGTCCTGGATCATTGCATTGCTGTTAGTAGCAAAGTCTATTACATTTCATTATCCCACAGTGTTTTATTTACTGAGGACAATGTTCTCTTGGTTCTGCTCATTTCACTCTATATCAGTTCATGTTGGTCTTTTCAGTTCTTATAGAAATCAAGCAGTTCATCATTCCTTGTAGCACAATATAATATTCCATCACCATCATATATGTGGTATATGATTTTGATGAAATACTACTGTGCCATAAGAAACAATGAGCAGGCCAATTTTAATAAAACTTAGAAAGAACTATATGGGATAATGAATAGCAAAATGAGTAGAATAAAAAAAATCATACACAGCTACAGATTTGATTCTTGAAGAATAAATTGTGAATATTACCTCCAGAAGGAGAACTGAAAGGTGGAAAGATGAAAGACATAATTTGTATGAACATGTCTGTCTCCTAGATGATGCCGTATGTGATGCAGGGGGAGGGGCCTGGACATTTGTGGATAAATTCTATTAATAAAAAAATAAAATTAAAACCAAAACCAAGCCAAAATAAAAAAATGCTCATTTACCTGGGAATTGAAAATTGATATTCCAGTAACTTTTGGTAATTGGGCATCTGCATTTCTTATAATAATCTGCATTTTTATTATTTTTGTCAGACTATATGTTCCTCCAAGGAAATGCTATTTTTTATGTCTTCCTTGCCTATTCTAGGCTGTTGCACACAATAAGTAATTATTGCATAATGTGACTTTTTTTTTTCATTAGAACATTAGAGAAGTATAATTCTGTGAACTACTTTGATCTTAAATTTGGTTCCTAAAGGACAAAAGAGAGGCAATGACTTCTGCCATACACCAGAGGGTGCAGAGTAGACAGATAATTGGCTTTTTCAATAGGTTCTTACCCTAGAGAGGTAAGCTCTGTAAATTTACCACTCTGAGACTAGACAGCTAAGAAGCCCTATGCTGCCCATTAATTCTTGTTATGGGTTTGGACATGGATTTTGTACTTTATGTCTAAAAACTTCTACACCAATCAGAATTGTAGTGGCAGCATGAAAATAAATAGACCTGGGGACTGAAGTTGTTTGTTATGCCTTATGACAGGGGTATTAATAGTTTTATGACTGGGGTTACATTTGTAAATATCCTTAACCAAAAAGCACATGACTTGTTTTTAGTCCTGCAGAATCTAGAAAGGCTTGATACAGAAAACAGGTTAGATGATCTATGAGATCCCCAAGAAGTGGTAAGATAGAGTGAATGGGAAGTTAGTCTTGGAGTCAGAAAGTATGGGTTCAAGGCCATTATGCCTCTGAAACATAATAGTTCTATGACGATGGGTAAGTAGCTTAATTTCTCAGTTCCTATGTAACTTTCAAAGCTAATAACAATCCTACACAAAAGTCTTTACAGGTTAAATATGAACAAGCACCTGGGACTAGGGAGCTGAGAGACTACAACTTTCTTTTCTATAGGAAGGAGCAATTAGTTGCCATTTTAGTGAACTTTTCTGTTTCAATTCTGTGGCTGTGTGATTCTTTCTCCCTCTTTCAGTTATTTTACATGTTCAATTCTAATCTGGGATCAAAATTTTCAGTCAGATGCACTTTTCTATCAAACCCTCAGTAAAGTGCAAGGTATTTTTGTGGGACTACAAAACAGACTTGTTTAATGACCAACTGACAAGCCCAAAGTAACATAACAGGGTAACAAAGCACTAGATAGCCTGCTTGTAACAAATATAGCTGGAAAGATAGACAGAGAAGCTAGTAGACAGATATGGAGATGTCTTGTGTAAAAGGACTGGATTTCTACCTTTGTGGGAAGAAGAATGGCCTGAGCTTGGTAATCACTCTCTCACTCAGCTACCTTCAAGAAGGGGACTGGATTTATATTTATTCATTACATAGACATTTAAAGTCTAGAGGTATGATTCTTTTGGGGGATCAGGATAAAAGCCACTTTGCCTGGTCACTCTGTGGGCAAGTAGTTCTTTCCCAGATTTGGAGGGTAATAGCTTAATCTCAGCTGGTTTGAAATAGTACCATAAAGCACTTATTCAAGTCAGTCGAATAAAGGAAACAAACATTTATCAAAGCCTGCAGTAAAACAGTAATGGGGGAGTCATCTAGATTAACTAATGGACATACTTTGGGATCAAGGAGTAACATGAAATTTCAGCTTAACTGGGGAGAAAGTGATCTCACCCTATGGGTTCATTCTTAACAGTTTCTGGAATTACAGGCATTAGGAATCAAAGGACTTGCTGGAATGCCAGCTTTTCCCCAAATGCCTGTAGTTCTCCCATTCGTCTACCATTCCAAGCTGTGGCCTTGTCTTTCCTTGCTATATCTTCTCCTCTTGCTTCTGCTTCTTTCTTTCATTAGTTTATCATCCCATCAAGAGTCACTTCTCCCTACACATAAACAGCAGCACAGGGCTATTCTTCAGGGAATTAGTCAATGGAAGAGAGAGGTTACTCCAGGATCCTTTCCCAGGGAAAGGGCTAAAGGTTTCTTTCTAAACCCTTTATAGGATGGTGTGATGGAAAGAATTCCAGGCTGGAAGAGAGGGGAGATTTTTCAGGAGACTGAAAATCTTGTTTCCATTTTGTCATTTACTGAGCATGTCATCTCAGTAGTCTGGGCCTTGGTTCCTTCTTCAGTAAAATGAGAAGGATGGATTGGAATAGGAGTTCTTAACCTGGGGTCTGTGAACTTGTTTTTTAAAAAATATTTTTTTAACTAAAGTCCAACATAATTAGTTTCCTTTATAATTCTGTTTTTTATTGTATTCATTCAAAACGCTATTCTGAGAAAGGGCCCATAGGCTTTAACAAATAGCCAAAGGAGCCCATGACACAAAAAGATTAAGAATATTAGCTTATTAGTTATAATTTACATAGTACCTAAAGTTAACAAAGTACTTTATAAATTTTCTCTCACTTTATTTTAATAATCCTAGAAGGTAGATGCTATTATTATTCTATTTTGCAGCTAAGGAAACTGAGGCAGAGAGCAGTTATGTGATTTGTCAAAGGTCATATGCAAGCAAATATCTGAGGTTAGATTTGAACTCAGGTCTTCCTGACTCCAGGTCCAAGTGCCATCCATTTGCTCTCTAAGATTCTCTTCATCCATAAAAATCTATAATTTTATAATTCCCTGACTTCCCAGAATGACCCTGTAGGCCAGAGGTCAGCAACGTATGGCTCTGAAGCCATATCTGGCTCTTTTGAGGGCCATATATGGCTCTTTCTGCAGGAGCCATAAAGTCCATTTTTTTCAGGTACTGTTACAGAAGTGCGCACTGTGTGCACTGTACGGCTCTCACGAAATTACATTTTAAAAAATGTGGCGTTTATGGCTCTCATGGCCAAAAAGGTTGCCGACCTCTGATCTAGGCACTCCAGAGGTCTGTAAGTGATCCTCACCATCTCAAAAGCCTCGTAGCTAAAGAAGTTTAGGAAGGCCGAGCTGACAAAAAGAACTGACATGAAATGTTATCAGTGTGACTGCAGACTCCTCCTTAAAAAACCTTGCCAGAGTCCAAAGATTAGCTTAGCACTTTTGCTTATAAGCATACAAATTCTTTCCTAATCCTATTGCCTAGATTAATATGGTTTTCCAGTTAATCCTTCAATCTCTTCTTCCTCTCCAATCTACCCTAGAGATTATTTTTTTCAAAGAACTCTGCTAATGACACTTTTCTGTTCAAATGCTTTCGGTAACTCCCCATTGCATATAGAAAAATGAAGTCCAAACTCCTTACCTGGAATTTAAGGCTCTCCAAAATATGATCCTAATATATTTCCCTTATCTCTTTCTTCCATACTCCATACATACAACATTTTATGGGCTATTCTCTGTACATATCCCACATTTTCCTGACTCTAGGCCTTTACTAATGTTCTTTCTGCCAGAAATATCAGTCCCTCTACATCTCCACCCTTCACAATCCTGCCCTATCCCCTCAAAGACCTGAAAAGTGATCTCTTCCTTAAAGACTTCTAATCCTCCATAGCACTTGGTTCCTCTCTCATCACAGGTTGCCAGGTATAGCAGACATTTGTCTTATCCCTTCTACTAGGTTTTCAGCTCTTTAAGGGAGAGGACTCCACCTTATTCATCCTTGAATCTTTCACCTTTTCAGTGCTTACTTCAGGTCTTCCACAGAGAGGTCTTGATAAAATAGTTGCTAATTGGTGTATGAGGTATAGAATAGCAGCACCTCTAGTGTAAGGGCTTGTTGAGCCCTTTTCAGGGCTGCTCACATATCTTTGGTGTCTACCTCTCACCCAACTCTTCCCTGTGGCTACAAGAAGCTATAGCATGTGCAGTGGCCATACCTCAGTAAAATTATGTTCTTTACATTCTTTTTAAAGTTAGTTAGAGAAGCTAGAGAAGTGTGCAAAAGGTTTTAGAAAGATTTCTTTAAAATAAATCATTTAAGTTTAAATGGATAAGCTTTGGTTTTCTTCAAATACCTCATGCCCTAAGGTTGGCAGATAATAACAGTAATAACAACTAATCTGATTTACATAGAACTTTAAAATTTACAAAATACTTCTATATAGTAATATACGTGAGGCATGTTTTGTCCACAATATGCTCCTCAGTCAATACAGGTGGGCTGTTAAATAGCAAAGAACAAAACTGGGAATAACCTTTAAAACCTATGGTGTCATTTCCATCAGTCAGAAAACAATTTAAAATATGTATTTGTTGCTTAATTATTATCACAGATATTGTAAACAGATTTTTGAAAAGCTATTATCTTTTCAGTTACTATAAAGGAATAAAAAGGACTTCTACTTCTGAAGAACCACTTCTTCAAAATAAGACCAATAATCGTTTTATATACAGATGATAAAAAGAGAAAAGAAAATGATCACTTATTTAATGTCATTAAATAAGCAATGGAGACAGTCACAAAGAAATGGTCCCCAGGCTAGAGCTGAAATAAGACCTCAAAGGGGAAGTATAAGCCTTTTGAAAACAGAACGGATCCTAACTGAATTGCCCCCATGTGGGCAAATCTACATCATTAACTTCATTACTGATTGTAAACACCAGAAATGCCCAGTGAGAGCACAGCCCAGAGGTGTTGAATAATAGATTAATGTAGAGCTAATGAACATCAACTGAAACATGAACACTTCCTAACTGGATGATCTCTTAAGTGATCATTTAGAAAGAGTACTCTATCATTTATTTATCTTTCTATCTATATCTGATAAAGGGGAAAGTCTTAAAATAGGGAATCTTGACTTGAAATTTGTGAACTTGTTTTTAAAAAAAATATTTTGATTCCTGTATTTCAATATAATTGGTTTCCTTTGTAATCAGATATATTTTATTATATGCATTAAAAACCATCATTCTGAGGAATCTATAGATTTCACCAGATTTCCAAAGGGGTCCAGGTTGCAAAAAGATGATTAAGAATTCCAGATGCTTTCATGATGTATGTGAGACCTTTGCAATTCAATACAAATGCCTTCACCATCACTGGTTATGAAAAATACAATGAAAATGGTGCAATTCTTTTTTTCTAATCACCTTTATTCTAATTAAAAAATCAGGCAAAAGATTAGTTTTTCTTATTTTTATGCACACTGGCTTGTACCTTAGAACCATAGCCCCTAATGCTCAATTATAAATGTGACAGCTAGATGTTGACTTTACATGATTTAGTTTTTTCTTAAAGTGTTCCTAAGGCACTAATATAACTTATGAGTTGATTGGATTTTCTTAATGAAAATTATTAGGACCAAATATGGCATCTCTGAGAATAATCTTCAGCTATAAACACACATACACACACACGCAAACAGAAGGAAAACATTTCCTGAGAAAATAAGACTCCCTTACAATACAGCATCTGTTCCCACCCTTAAGATGTCCAATGACTTCTTAAATCATTTGGGGGGGGGGCTGGGAAGCAAAAGGATGGAGCAGTAGAAGGAAAATAGAATATGGAATAAGATGACTTATTCCTGTCAGCTACTGGTGATGAGGTTGTGACTGTGGACAAATCATTTCACTTCTCTGAGCCTCAGTTTCCTCATTTGTAAAATGGTATGCAAAATACTCCCTCATTGTGAGAAAAGTGTCTTGTAAATTATAATGCCACGTTATGATTATTAGCTCTATTTCATCCTAATGTTTTTCAAATTCTCTGTAACAGAAAATTTTCTTCTCTTCAGTGTCACTACCTCCAAAAATAAGAGACTTTTCAAATTAGGATTTGATGGCACTCTCTTCTTCTGGCTTTCTACTTTCTGACTAGTTCTTTCTTACCTTTTTTATGATTCTTTCTTTGTCCTTAGTTTAGTAATTTTCTTCCTTTATTATCTTAAACACAAAACTACTGAAATGCAATTTTTAAAATGATAACATAATGAAAAATATCTCTGAAAGATGCAAGGCCTCCAATCAACTTAATGACAAATCATGACTCTGCAGGATTGATAATAGAACATGCTTCCCACCTAGTGGCAGAAAGGAGATGGACTGGAGGTATCTTCCAATACCTGAGATTGAGCCATGCCTACATGATGACTTGTGTTTTGGAGTCTCAAAGGATAGAGATACTGCTATAGGCTCAATAATACATCTCTCAGCTGAGAGAGAAATCAAAAACAATTTATCATCTAGCTACAATATAATCCCAGAATGCTGAAATAAATAAATGAAAAGTATGCTATCAAAATTAGATGCATTTAATAAACAAAAGCAAACTTTAAAATATAACTCTCATCTGTGACATCAAAATGATTACTTGCATTGAATAAAGTTGTTTAGAGACTTTCATAGATGGAACTTAATTGATGTCAGGACAAAATTCAAATCTAAAAACAGTGAAAAATGTGGTTCTTCATATAATTTAGATATATTAATGCTTCTTAGACAAATACAATTAACTACATATAGTTTTTCAAATTGTTACAAGGGTAATAAACTTTATTTTAAAAATGTTCACTAAAAGAAAGTTTCTTTGCAAAACTGTGTGATGATATGCGTATGGGGTACTTCTATGTTACTGCAAAACATATTGATTCTTTTATATTAAAGTATTTCTAAGAGTAGATGTTCTAAATTTTAAAAATGCCACTTTTAAATGATAATAATAAAGATGAAGCAAATTAATTTTATAATAACAATTTTCTCCTGAGACACACAGATAGACAGATAGACAGACGGACGGACGGACAGATAGACAGACAGACAGATAGATAGATAGATAGATAGATAGATAGATAGATAGATAGATAGATAGATAGATAGATAGATAGATATTTTTGAACAACTGGGTACTCTGTTAAACATCCATCTTTTTTCATTAATGGTCAGATTTGCAGGGTAAATCATGAATTGCATCCTGAGCTCTTTCTCTTAAGAATACATTATTTCATTCCCTCC
This sequence comes from Gracilinanus agilis, assembly GCF_016433145.1. Taxonomy (NCBI): domain Eukaryota; kingdom Metazoa; phylum Chordata; class Mammalia; order Didelphimorphia; family Didelphidae; genus Gracilinanus; species Gracilinanus agilis. The sequence continues at coordinate 145,363,037 of NC_058130.1, forward strand.
TGTGGTTTCTGGTGGGCACAGAATAGGCTTGTTATTTAGATTTGCTTTCTTTTATATTTGAAGATTTCTCTACTAGTGGTTTGGAGAATTTGTTGTTTGTTAATGGAGTTGTTAAATTTAACCACTATCTGTCTTGACGTTTACAGAATAGGGCATTTTCCAGGGAAAAACTGTAGATTCCTTCAACTGGTATTTTGCTTTCTATGTTCAGATGGTCTAGGTAGTTGTCTTGAATAATTTTTTGCACTATTATGTTGAGGGTTTTTTTTTATTTTTTTATTTTATTTTTTTAACATTTATTAATATTCATTTTTAACATGGTTACATGATTCATGCTCCACTTTTCCCCTTCAACCCCCCCCCCCCGCATTCCCCCAACCCATGGCCGATGCACATTTCCACTAGTTTTGTCATGTGTCCTTGATCAAGACCAATTTCCAAATTGTTGGTAGTTGCATTGGTGTGGTAGTTTCAAGTCCACACCCTCAATCATGTCCACCCCGACCCATGCGTTCAAGCAGTTGTTTTTCTGATATGTTTCCTCTCCTGCAGTCCTTCCTCTGAATGTGGGTAGCTTTCTTTACCATAAATCCCTCAGAATTGTCCTGGGTCATTGTATTGCTGCTGGTACAGAGGTCCATTACATTCAATTTTACCACAGTATATCAGTCTCTGTGTATAGAGTTCTTCTGGCTCTGCTCCTTTCGCTCTGCATCAGTTCCCGGAGGTCTCTCCAGTTCGCCTGGAACTTCTCCAGTTTATTATTCCTTTTAGCACAATAGTATTCCATCACCCGCATATACCACAGTTTGTTCAGCCATTCCCCAATTGAAGGACATACCCTCCTTTTCCAATTTGTTGCCACCACAAAAAGCGCAGCTATAAATATTTTCGTACAAGTCTGTTTATCTATGATCTCTTTGGGGTACAAACCCAGCAATGGTATGGCTGGATCAAAGGGCAGGCATTCTTTTATAGCCCTTTGAGCATGGTTCCAAATTGCCAGCCAGAATGGCTGGATCAGTTCACAGCTCCACCAGCAATGCATTAATGTCCCAATTTTGCCACATCCCCTCCAACATTCATTACTCTCCCCTTCTTTCATTTTAGCCAATCTGCTAGGTGTGAGGTGATACTTCAGAATTGTTTTGATTTGCATTTCTCTAATTATTAGAGATTTGGAACACTTTCTCATGTGCTTATTGATATTTTGATTTCTTTACCTGAAAATTGCCTATTCATGTCTCTTGCCCATTTATCAATTGGGGAATGGCTTGATGTTTTATACAATTGCTTTAACTCCTTGTATATTTGAGTGATTAGACCCCTGTCAGAGTTTTTCGTTATAAAGATTTTTTCCCAATTTGTTGTTTCCCTTCTGATTTTGACTACATTGTTTTTGTTTGTACAAAAACTTTTTAGTTTAATATAATCAAAACCATTTAATTTACATTTTGTAATTTTCTCTAACTCTTGCTTGGTTTTAAAGTCTTTCCTTTCCCAGAGATCTGACAAGTATACTATTCTGTGTTCACTTAACATGTTTATAGTTTCCCTCTTTATATTCAAGTCGTTCACCCATTCTGAATTTATCTTGGTGTAGAGTGTGAGATGTTGATCTAGACCTAATCTCTCCCATATTGTTTTCCAAATTTCCCAGCAGTTTTTTTCAAATAGTGGATTCATGTCCCAAAAGTTGGGCTCTTTGGGTTTATCGTACACTGTCTCGCTGATGTCATTTACCCCAAGTCTATTCCATTGATCCTCCTCTCTATCTCTTAGCCAGTACCATATTGTTTTGATGACTGCTGCTTTATAGTATAGTTTAATATCTGGTACTGCCAGGCCCCCTTCCTTCACATTTTTTTTCATTATTTCCCTTGATATTCT
>NC_058130.1:145369923-145485619 GCF_016433145.1 Gracilinanus agilis
TCGGCCATAATCTTCTGGTTTTCGGCCATAATCTTCTGGTATTCCTTTTCAATCTGGTCATTTCTTGTGTTCAATTTGCTTATCAGTTCATTTGGTTTCTGAGCCTCGCTTTCCAGTTGCAAGATTCTACCTTTTAAACTGTTATTTTCTTGCCAGATCTCTTCCATTTTCCTCAAAATCTCAGTTTTGAACTCTTCCATAGCTTGTGAGGAGTTTTCCTTATTTGGGGAGGGTCCGGATGCTTGTTTGTTCTCCTCCTCTGTTTGCTCGGTTGTCTGGATTTTCTCTGTGTAAAAGCTGTCGAGTGTTAAAGACTTCTTTTTCTTGTTATTCTTTCTCTTCTGAACTTCCTGAGACTGAGTAGCCATTGTTGCCCCAGCAGCTTCTCAGATTTATCCTCGCGCTCAGTGTCTGTCCGCGATCTATTGGCTCCTGAGGTCTGAGTTCTGGTTTTTTCCAAGGTCAAGCCCCCTGGTGGACCCCCTTGCTTGATCCTCTGCCAGAGGTTCCTTTACAAGTCTCAGGGCGCTGCTTCCACAGTCGTATACCCGTCCACACTGGTTCCCCACTTGGGCTTTAGTTCCTGGCTGTGTCTGCCTCCACCCACGCCTCCGCAGTGCCTGTGCTCTCAGCCTGCGCTCTGCGCCCTGCGTCCTGCTCCCGCGCTCAGATTTCGCCTGCGTTTTTTGGCTTAATGGTGTCCTAAGTCTTGCTGCTCTCAGGAACAGGCCCCGGAGCTGCCAATGACTCGATGGGTGCCCCAAACTTGCTCTATTTCTTTTTAGCTGGCTTCGGAGCTATAGATGTTGTGTGTGGAGGGGGTGAGGGTGGGGTGGTTGCTCAGCCCGCGATTTCGTGAGGGCTGTTTCACCCCTTTATAGCATGGAAATGCCTCGATTCCACGTACCTTCCATGCTGTGCCCTGTTGTGGGGGTTCCTCCATTCGTCTGGACTTGTTTTTATGTCCCCTTGAGGAGTTTTGTGTGTTTCGGTCAGGAGAGGTTAAGAGCTGCTTCTTACTCTGCCGCCATCTTAACCCGGAAGCTGTTGAGGGGTTTTTTGATTTGTGTTCTTCTGGGAGATACATTTCTTAAGTTGTCATTTCAAGATCAATATGGTTTTTCTTGTCTTTTCTTTCACATTATTGTTTTTTTCTAGATTGTCTTATATTTCCATATATTTACATTCCCAATAAGCTATTCTCTTTTTTAGTTTCGTTGGTGAGACTTGACACTGTAGATTCAAATATTTATATTTTGTTAATTATTTCTGCTGAATAGACCATAAATTCTGCCTTCATAATTCTTATTTTTCTTTTAAGCCATTGAGGGATATCTTGTTGTGGGGTTCCATCCTCTCTTGAGAGTCAACAAAATTTTCTACCTCATCAGGAGTTGCTTTATTTTCCTTTGTGTTGTAATATTTTTTATTCATAGATGTACCTGATCTGGAAGTTATATTTTCCTTCTGTTATTAATATCTTTCCTGTTAGTTTACTTGTTTACATTTCAGGTCTTTAATTGAGTATTTCTCCTCCCAAGATCTTTTGTAATTTTAAGGTTTTTTCCTCTTATATTCTCCTGATGCTCATCTTCTAACTCTTTCTACTTAAAATGTGGTTTATTTGGGCTATACTTTAAAGCCACCTCAGCCTCCTCTCATGATGTGTAATTTAAGGCTCTTCAACCTCAGTCTCTGTTCCAAAGGACTTCTAGGGGACAGAACTAGCCCCAACTGAATGTTGGGCTGTTTTCCTCAGGCTAAATGGAATGCCAAACAGCCCTATACATATGTCCTGCCCCGATCCCCATTGTTCTTCAGTTCTCTGGCTGAGATCTATTGTGTTTCAGAGTGCTGCCCCACTGTTGCCTTAGCTGGAACAAACTTCTATCTTTTGGATTTTCATAGTTCTTGGAGGTGGAGAGGAATATAGAGCTGAATCTTGTTGGAAGTCTGATGGCTTGATTAGCCCCACTGCCAGATTTTGGTGGCTAGTGGTGTAGAAGGTGCTGAGTGGGGGGTGTGAAGGACTCATGAGTAGCATTTTATGTTTAGTTCACTGAATTGTTCACATCTGCAATAGAGTGATCTTTTAAAGCCAAAACCCAGGAGCAGCTGGGTAGCTCAGCGGATTAAAAGCCAGGCCTAGAGACAGGAGGTCCTAGGTTCAAATTTGACCTCAGGCACTTCCCAGCTGTGTGACCCTGGGCAAGTCACTTGACCCCCATTACCCACCCTTACCACTCTTCTGCCTTGGAGTCAATATTGACTCTGAGATAGAAGTTAAGGGTTTAAAAAAACAAACAACAAACAAATAAATAAATAAAGCCAAAACCTCAATTATATCCCCATTGAACCATGTGATTGATCCTATGTTTTTCTTTTGTGTTTCTACTCCCACAGTTCTTTCTCTGGATGTGGATAGTAATACACTCTCCTTCTTCCCTCTGACACTGCCACCATCCTGGTGAAGCACATCACCTCATGCTGAAACTGCTGTAATAGTTTGCTTCTTGGTCACACTGCTTCAAATCTCTTCCTAGTCAAGTCCTTCCTCCACTTATCTGTCAAATTGATTTTCCTAAAGTACAAGTCTGACTATGTCAACCCTTCCCCATGCAATCTATGCCAGTACTTCCCTATTATGTACAAGATCAAACAGAAAGTCCTTGGTTTGGCTTATAAATTCCTCTAAAACCTGGCCCTTTTCTAACTTTCCAGCTTTCTTACACCATACAATTTCCCCCTCTTCTCTCTCATGTGCTCTGTAATGATAATAGTGATACTAGCCTCATAGCACTATATCTCCTGATTCTGTGAGTTTTCCTTAGCTGTCCTCTATGCCTAGAACTTTCTCTTTCCTTACCTCAGCCTCCTGGCTTCTTCCAAATTGCACCTAAAGTACTCCCTCCTATAAGAAGTCTTGCCTGATTCTCCTTTAACACTTTCCCTCTGGTGATCATCTTTATTTGTTCTGTCTGCTGCTTGCTTGCACATAGTTGTTGGCATGCTGTCTCCCTCATTAGACTGGAAGCTCCTTAAGGGTAAGGCCAGTTTCTGCTTTTCTTTGTATCTTCCGAGTTTAGGACAGAGCCAGGAATACAATATGTATTTAATAAATGCTAACTGATTCAGATACAGGCTATTTCTAAGCCTATCTATGGAGATTTTCCAGAACTGACTCTGTGTAGAAACCTAATGAGCCAAAGAGAACATTACACTGTTGTGTATGCTATATGTTGTATATGCATTATATGGGTTATGTGGTTCAGCCCCTAGAGTCATGAAGTCCAGCGCTTGGGGGAGAGGAGAATGGGGAAGAAGGGAAGAAAAGCCCTCAGCCATGAGCTATAATGAAACATATATTGTTATAGTAAATTATGCCAGATATATCTTAGTGATAAAAATAATAGTAAACTGGTGTGAATTTTGTTTCTGGGGTCAATGTGGAAAAGAGGTCACTTTGAAATAATGCATAGAAATGTTTTCTCCAAATTACCTGCAGGGAGAATGACCTATTATCTACTACCAGGAATCTATAAAGACCCTGCAATTGTAGAAGACAAAGAAAACTAGAACTAACAAGGATGATTAATGTCTTCATACAGAAGAAGAAAAAATCATGAAGACTGTGTCAAAAGAAAACCAAGGTAGGGGGCAGCTGGGTAGCTCAGTGGAGTGAGAGTCAGGCCTAGAGACAGGAGGTCCTAGGTTCAAACCCGGCCTCAGCCACTTCCCAGCTGTGTGACCCTGGGCAGGTCACTTGACCCCCATTGCCCACCCTTACCAATCTTCCACCTATGAGACAATACACCGAAGTACAAGGGTTTAAAAAAAAAAAAAAAAAAAAAAAGAAAACCAAGGTGCTGAAAATAAAAACAATTACTTCTCCTGAATATACTAAGGAATTTCTTATAAATCAAAACAATGTTTATTATTTTGCAAATTGTATTCTAAAATTATAATAACAAGATTAAAAAATTTAAAAAAAACTAACCTTATTCTTTTCAAAGGTTTTAAGAGTCTTCGCCACATCACCGACACTCTCTGGTGATGACGTTCCCTGTAATTTAGGGCCTGAAGATAAGCTTGAGCAATCCCCAGCCTCAAAGCCAGCAAGTAACACCTCTGAACAGCTGCAATGGGATTCTTTCAGGACTCTTTGACCTGATATTAGGTATGTCTTCAAACCTACAGATAAAAATTACAATCATCACAGATAGAAACATCCATCCAAATATACTTAATCATGATATATTTACCATATTCAACTTTTAAAAACATATTTAAAGCAAAACTTCTACATTAAATCATAATTTTTCATGAACACATTCTAATTTCAGACTCATAGTCTAAGAAAAAACTTTTGGCTTTAAAAAATACAATATCTCACTTCCATAATGGTCTTTTTTGTGTAATGGTTGCATTTTTATTTAGATAGGAGAAACAGGTAGGAAAACATTTAAATATTCAAAAGATCATATGATCTTTCACAGTAATAAAGAAAAATTGATGTCATAAATAACTTGTGCTTACTTCAAGTAATATATCTCAGTCTGTAAATTCTGGTAGCTAATGCCAGAGCTTGAGTTCAAACGCTGCCTAGGACTTAAAAGCTGTACGACTCTGGGCAAGTTCACTTAATTTTTTTGCCTTCTTTTCCTCATCTGTAAAAATGGGGATAATAATAACACCTACCTCTCAGAATTACAGTAAGAATTAAATGAAGATAATTCTAAAAGTGCTATGTAGACCTTACAGTGAAATATAAATATTATTATCACATATGCAATGGTTATGCCCACAAAATTTCCATAAAGGTATGGCTACATTCTGAATAAATATTATAACAAAAATCATACAATTCTAATTCAATATTTATTAGTACCTATTGAATCTTAACATTGACTTCAGGAAGCTTTCTCCTTTATCATTCTAGAGTTCATCTATAGTTCATTCTATAGTAGGTTTAATTTCTTCACAGAATATACATTAGCTCAAATAGACAAACTGTATGACATTTAGGGCCTCACAGAAATCTATGATGCTATTTTAAAATATACTACATATTTCATTCCTATATCACTAGGAAGTTTCAGGGATTCTATAGGACTTGAATTCTTAAACAGCTGCAGTGAACATACAAATTGCTTAAGCACTGGAGAGACAGTACAGTACAAAGGAAAGAATATTCATGTCAGAAGTCCAGCTCTACTACTGACCAAGTCACGTGACACTTGTAAATCATTTAACCTCTCTCATACTCCTTTTCCTTCTCTGTCTTACAATGTTACTGAAGCTTGAATGAGTATATGTGAAAGCAATTCTGTAACAGAAAATCTCTAACTATAATTGAGATAGAAGAACACTGAACTTGGCGATAGAAGATTTCAGCTTGCTACTTTCTAGTTCTGTGACTTAACTTCTCTGGCCTTGTCTTCTCATCTGTAAAATGAGCATAAAAATATATATATATATATATATGATGGCTACTTTACAGGACTATTGCTGGAAGACTGCTTTGCAAACTAGAAACTGCTTTATAACTATGAATTGTTGTTCTTAGCAAAATTTACTACCTAGAAGACTGGGAGATGCTTTCCCACATAAAACTAAACTATATCAGTTTACTAGTATGTGTGTGTGTGTGTGTGTGTGTGTGTGTGTGTGTGTGTGTGTGTGTGTAATATAAATCTCAGAGTAGAATTTAAATAAACTATAAATTCTTCAAGGGTAGAACAGATCCCTCTAATTCTTTTACATGCTTTATGCAAAATAGGTGTTTAAGATATACTCATTAATTAATCAAAGGACAGTTAAACAGATAAGGGAGTTTAAAATAGTAACCTTCAATATTTTTAGAAGCATTATTGCTTAATTCAAGAACATTCCTTCTTTCCTAATAGTGTTCAACATGACTGTATTTTAAAGTGATTATCATTACTTGTGTTTTCAGAATTCAGTTAAAAAAAGTTCTTGAGAAAAAATAAAAACGACCTAGGGAACTGTAATATCAGTACTGGGAATCATTTAGGTTAGTATTTTAAAATGCTAGTTGATCCAGCTGAGTGAAAACCTTTACTATTTATTCCTTATGGGCCTTGAATTTCTATAACTTTCTTAAAATTGTATATTCTTCTTAATAAAAATATATATGTGCATTATGCTTTTTTGGGGGGGTTGCTTTCTTTCTTTTCTTTTCTCTTTTATTAATTAATTAAGAAAATTTTCCCATGGTTACATGATTCATGTTCTTTTCCTCCCCTCTTCCCACCCCCCTCTCATAGCCAATGTACAATTCCACATGCATTATGCTTTGATTTATAAATCAATTTCCAAACTGATAAAATATTTATTTTATATGAAAATGAATGAATAAAAGGAAAATGTCTTATTGATATGTTAATATAACAGATTATCATACATCTCATTTTCCCACTGATCTATATAGTTGAGAGAGCACTATGACTTAAAGTGGGAAGATTTGTTTTTGGTTTGAATTCTGGCCCTGCTATTTACTACTTCTGTGAACTTGGGCAAATCATTTGACCTTCACTAGTCATCTAACTTCTCGTTTGTTTAAAAAAAGGTTCCATTAGATGATCACCTTCCAACTCTACCTTTTTAAAACAAATGAAATGAAATAAAATATTTCTAAATACTTTCTAACAGTAAACTATTACATAAGTTCAAGGAATGAGTTCTTCTTCTTCTCTGTTCATATAATTTCCAACACCAATTTCTTCTTTTTAGTTTGGGAGAACTCAAAAAAAAAAAAAACAACCCATGGATGAAAGACAGAAAAGTCTTATTTTCTATTCCTTGCAGGGTTCACTAAGGTGTTAAGAGTTCATGCCTGGATAATCTCTAAAGAATTGTTTAGCTGAGACAAAAGTCCCTCTTGGCTGGACACAAGAACTTGTTCTACAAGGCATTGTGGTAGAGCATTAAAGAGGACTGAAGAAAAGAGTTAGGTTTAGGCTCTTCATTAACCAGCTGTGACTTCTGGCAAGCTACTTCCTTCTCTGAAAGTTCCTTGTTTCTTCATTTGTAAAATGAAGGGTTGAACTAGATGACCCAAAAGTTCCCTTACATCTTACGCTGCTACATTTCAAGGACTATGCTTATCAAATTATAAGAATTTAGAATGAGGAACTTTTAGAGGAGCCAGAAAGAGATAAGGCCAGTGCTACATATAGATACCATGGAATTTGAAAAGTGGTATAAAATCACCATGGTGGGGCCTGGAAATCTTACCCCTATGAATATCAGCAATTTCTCTAGCTGCCAGTTAAAGTAAGTTGGACTTTGGGTTTTGGGGATTGGGGGGTGGGGGGGTAGGCAGATTGGCATAGGAGGCAGAAAGTTTCCATTTTGCCTAGGGCTGACTACAAAAAAGTAACCATTACAGTGTGTTTTCTAGCCTTTCCCAATTCTGAGCCTCAGCTCCAGATGAGTCTATAAAATCCCAGAAATATATAAGTAGAGTTATCAAGCCCAGAACCTCTTTACTCATGGAGAGAAAGAAGTCATCCTGTAGCTCCTGCACTCTACTTTGTGAGCACCAAAAAAGTTCTCTCTCCATAGTAAGTATTTGTTTTAAAATAAACTTTTCTCTCAAGGGGTTTAAACATGGTCTCATTAACCTAAAGAGAAAGTAAAGTAGGCTGTTGCCTGAGGACTGACACACACACACACAAAAAAAAAAAAAAAAAAAAAAAAGGCTCATCAACTAGGCCTAAGTATAAGTTTTCCCCCTACAAATGGTAAGCATACAATTCTTTTCAACAGACTTTTAATTTAAAAGAGCAGCATTACCTTCACAAGGGCAACAAAAAGGCAGAGAAGGAACACAAGCTTCCACATATGCCATCACAAATATGCCCCAAAGATGTTGGCTGCTCTTTAAGATTTTGATAAACTTTCTCCTGTCATATTTACCTCCTCCCCAAAACAACAGCAACAGGAAGGTGATATGTTATCATCGATTTAATCTGGTTGGTAATAAGGAATTTTTTTTCTTGTTCCCTATATACATGAAGAAGAATGGTGATAGCAGAAAAAGTGCAGGCTTTTTAATTGGGACCCCTGGGCTTGAACTCTTTGCCCCTTACTAGCTGTATCCTTAAAAGGAGGCTGAATTCTTTTAAATAATAAAAATTAATAGCTAACATTTACATAGCATACATTACATAACATTTACATACATACATACATACATTTACTATGTGCCAAACACTTGTTATCTTATTTATCTTTACAATTATTATCTTATTTGATCTTTAAAACAACCCTGAGAGGTTGGTGCTATTATATAGATCCCCATTTCATAGATGAGGAAAGTGAGGCAAATAGACAAGTGATTTGCTCAGGGTCATATAGCTAGTAAGTATCTGAGCCTGAAATTGAATTCAGATCTTCCTGCCTCTAGATCCAGGGCTCTATCCACCAGGTTATCTGGCCAAAATATACCACTAAAGCAATTAGGCTTTCTATAGATAAACCTAATAAAGCCAAGAAGTAGATTAGGTGGGTCCTGATTCAGACTGATTTACAGCTAAGCAGGAGATGATTTCTGGGGTATATAAGACAGATTAAGGTCAGGTCCTTATCTATAACCAAGGCTTTGATCTCTAGCAACCAGATTACACAGTGGATGGAGAAATGGACCTGGAGTCACAAAGACCCAAGTTCAAATAATGTCTTAGATGCTTACTAGCCCTGTGACCTGGACAAGTCACTTAATCCTTCTCAATATTACTTTCCTTGTCTGCAGAATGGAGATAATGATAGCACCTCTTTAGGCTGTTATAATGAGGATAAAGTAAGATATGCTTTGATAACCTTAAAGTACTATGTCAATGATAGTGATTATGATAGTCAATAGGACAGACCTAATCTTAGCCTAGGGAGGTTCTAGAAGCTTTTTCTGGGTTGGTGGGGTCTGGCTGACTTTATCAGGTCAATTTTAGTCATCATATTTCATGCCCACTTTGAAAAAGACAGGAGAGAGACATACCGCCTCAAGTAAGGAGCATCCTCACCAAAGATACTGTGCCTGGAGAGGTTTGGACCTAGGAGGAAAGGGAGCCATCATTCAGCCTCAGAGGTGGGAATTGCCTTCCATACACCTCCTGTCCCCTTATTTGGGATCCCAACCTATTCTTTCTACACTGATGCTATGCATATTTGTGGAAGTGTGCCTTGTGTTTGGGGTGGGGGGGTGGGGGGCAGCATTTTGTTATAATCTTCTAACAATACTATTTTAATTAATTTTAAACCTTACCTTGAACTATGCCTTTTTAGTTAATTAGAGAAAGGTATACATGTCGATGGGGGGGAGGGGAGGCTTATGAACTATCATTTGAAGTGAATATGAACTTAATGAAAACCTTGAACCTGAGGCATTTATTCTGGGGACCTCACGCCAGAGAGGCATTTTCATTTATAAAATGAGGGTAATAATATACGTACCGTTGTAAAGAGAGTACTGTGTAAATTGCAAAGAATATTATACACATGAGCTATTAGTATGAGGAGTCACAAAATCAATCACTTCACAAATAATTGGGCTGATATTTCTAATTTGAATCTCTCTAAAGACCTTGAATTTCTCTTTACTGAGGAATTAATTTATAACGTGCTTACTGTAATGAAAATGTCACAGGAGCCAAACTGAGGTCTCTAATCCATTTATAACACAGAAAAAGTGATAAGCTAATTATTTGTCCTATTTACATTTCAATTTGATTAGCTGAATGAAGTCTTACACTTTGATCATAGAGTTTAATTCTATTGGCTGAGCTTAGCTTCCTGGTGTGAAATGCAAAATGTGTAATTTTAAAAGATTTGCACTGAGAAACCACTGTAAATGATTAACCATTAAATGAGTAACAAGAGATGAATAGACCCTAAAGTCCAAAATTTAGGAATGGGCTTTTGAAAGTAACTCTACTAGGGATAGCTAGGTGGCACAGTAGATAGAGCACCAGTCTGGAGCCAGGATCCTTGGTTCAAATATGACCCCAGATACATTCTAGATGTGTGACTGTGGCTAAGTCACTTAGCCCCATTTGTCTTTAAAAAAAAAAAAAAGTAACTTCATTAGACCTATGGTTTGTTCATACCCCAAGGGTTACACAAGTTGCTCAAATGGGATATATGATATATATTCTTTCCAAGAAGAACATAGGTGTTCAGGGTGCTTATAGTCATAGCCTGCCCAGCTGTTTTCCTTTTCCTTGCCTATGCTCATTGTGGGTTACTCTGCCCTACCCCAAGTGGGCAGGCATTCTCTGTTCCCACATATCTCCATCCACCATGATGAAACTTTCATCCTTTCTCTTGACATCACAGGGTCTCATTAGAACACTCTGGCTGTCTACATGTCATTCTAAATTCTTGCCACTTAAATAGCCAATATTCTTTTCACAAATCTTTAATAAAATTGTTTACTCGTATTCCTCTTTGGAGCTCTCTTCATTGGTTATATATGCCGCCTGCTGATATTCATCATGTACCTTCATTACTTTCTAAGTAATTTTTAATTCTTTGGAAGCAGGTATATAGCATTCTTCATGCCATACAACACTGCTGATAGAATTCTAGTATTAAAAATGAGGTCTTTAATTTTATGGGAAATTTAGGATCAGTATAATGGTTTTTTAGTTCTGAATGGCAATCTAACTTGTTCTTCTCTCTTTGGCTCTGCTCCTGACTTTCTAGACTTTTGTACCTTGCTTCCATGCAGGTACTGTCTTGACCTTACCAAGGTAATTTATGGAAGATTTTTTTAAAGTAAATATTTTTCTGAATGAAACAACAATATTTGAGAAAAAATTGAAAAGAAATGAGAGCTATGAGAGAAAGGATTGGAAAGAGATGTACAGCTTGGCAAGGTACAAAATCTTCCCTGACCAACAAATTCTCTGAAAAATTGGAAAGAACAAAATAGAAGATAATTATATAGATCACAAAAGATTTAGAAGTCACAATTATTTTTTTAAAAGAACTTGGAATATTATATTTAAGAATACTTATAGCAAAGAATAACTTAACTGGCAAAAGTGTTTATAATCTTAAGGGGGAGAAATGGATCTTTAATGAAATAGAAGATTTCCTTGAATGGCTGATGAAAAGTTAGGAGATACATAGAAACCTTGAAGGAAGCACTGGAGTCAAGAGAAATATAAAAAGGTAAACATGACTGTCTTTTTGATGTTGTAAGATGACTGGTGATTAATACAATAGAGAGGGGAGGAGAGTTCATGGATCATAGATTTAGTGCTGGAAGGGACCTTAGGAGGTGATCTAGTCTAACTCCCTCATTGCATAGATAAGAAAAAAGAGGACCAGAGGCATTCATGATTTTATTGCTAAAAGCATATGGGCAAACAGTGTGTAGCAGAACCAGGATTCAAATGTATATCCTACGAATCCAAATTTAATGTTCTTTTCACTCTACTACTTCCATCATTTATATAGTTAACCTGAACACATTCTAGTAAACCATGAGGCAATGGTGACTTGATAACATTTATAGTCAATGTATATAAAGTGTTGGTTCTACTGATATTGTTTTGAATAATATAGGTTTTCACATATTTCCTTCTATCCATATTCATCTTTTTGTGGCACCCTAAAATTATATTATACAAATATGCTATCATTTGTTCAGCATGGTTCCAATTATTAGATATTCAATTCAATTTTAAAAACACACGTATCAAATCAATTATGTGCAAGGCACCATGCAAGGTACAAGAGATATAAGGCAAATCCTCAAAACTCCCCTGCTTTAAAGGTCCTTATATTCTATTGGGGAAATATGAGGACACAGGTAAATAAATACAAAGTAATTTCAAGAGGGAGAGAATAGAACACGAACAACTGAGAAGATCAGGAAATGTTTTTCCTAGGAGACAACCCTTTAGCTAAGACATAAAAGAAACCATGGAATCAAGAAATGGCAATGAAAAGGGAGTATATTCAAGGTTAGAGACAAAAAATAGTATTTTGAACAGCAGAGTTGTTCTTCAAAATTAACACAAAGAAGAAAAATGATCTAAAGAAACACATGGAATCAAATAGGAGGTTGGATGGTGGAAGAATAAGAAACAAAGGAGGAAAGGAAGGAAAAGGCCCATAGAGCACATGTCTAAAAAACTATTATGAGCCTTTTCCTGGTGAGCAGAAGTCTCTATTTCCTTTTACTGTGGGCTGATCTTCATGGTTGAACCATAATAGGGAATAGCTAATAGGAATTAACTATATTTTTGTTTTTCTCGGTGTCCAGAAAATTTCGCATATTCAGCTTTATATCTCTTCCCTTGAACACAGTAGTTGCTTAGTGTTCCATAATGAATTTGTAACATATTAATAAAGGAAAAGCTTTATAGTAATGGCTTACATATCTTGACAGAAATACTAAAATAATTCTATTCTTTATAGAAAAGTATTTGAATGCCTTCATAATACTGATTCATTTTTTAAAAAATCTCATTCATATTGATAACTCTTGTTTTTATATTACTTTGATTTCCAAATATATCCCTCGCCCTTCTCCTACCTATCCAGCCAATCCTTCTAATAAGAATTTTCAAAGAAAGAGTCAAAAAAGCAGTGTAGCAAAATCAACCAATATCTCAATTGCTTCTGATTACACATATAATTCTACATGGATTGAGGAAGATGTGTGCCTGCATGTGGTGTTTTGTTTTTTTTAACTCTTCCAGAGTCAAATTTGGTTATTATAAATTACCATTATTGCTCTTGATTTACCTTTATTGTTCTTTCCATTTACAATGTTGTAGACATTATATATAATTTTCCTAGTTCTGCTTGCTTTACTCTGTATACTGATTTACTTTACTTTCACAAAGTAAGCTGTTTACAACAGCTCAAAGCCTTGATAGAAACCAAATGACTAATGCTCACTGAACCAAACTCTATGAATTACCAAGATACAAAATTCATTGTTAAGCTATGTGCACTAACATTTTAAATAAGAAAGTTCTATTATTAGGATAATATCACATGTGTAAAGTGAGTTAAGGAAAATAACAAAAGTCTTGAAAATGAAAATACTTTACCATTCATTCTTTCAAGAACAATTATTTATTAATCACCTAATATTCATAAAGCATAGTGCTAAGTATTTAGGGTACTATCAAGAAAATTGAGAAATGGATCCTGATTTCAAGGAATTCACAATCTAGTAAGTAATATGACATAAATTAATATAGAATAACGCACAGCAACTATAAACAAAAATGGAATGTGGTAAAAGATATAAAACATTATGCAGAGTCAGAAGAAGGAAAGATCATTCTAAAATAGACATAACTAGACCCCTGAAATTATTTTTTTAGGCATCTGGAACACTAAAAAACCAAGCAGGAAAAATTTAGGAATTAAGAAATTTAGAATTAAGAAAATTAGAAAATGGAAAATGTATGCAGTACCTTCTCCCCCTGCTCTAGGTCCCTACTACTTCTTTATCCCCTAGTAGTCTAACAAGTTAGGTTCCCAGAAAATGCCTGACTACTTCTCCCTTCAGGTTCTGGGGTAACAATCCTCAGTGATTAGAGGTGATTTTCTAATACTGGTCTGCATAATCCTATTCTATGTGTTTTCAATGATTACCTGCCAGCCAGATTTAATTAGTTTTTAGAAATAAGTATTTACTTAAGTTCTACATAATAATAAGAGTTGGTACAAAACATCTCCACAAAATTCGGGGATATGTTTTCTTACAAGGGTATACAAAGTCCAGGGGAAAGTGGGCTCACTTAGAGAACACATGTGACTAAATAAAGTCAACATCTGGCTGGATGAAGGCCCTTTTCTTCCAGGAATACCGATGAAGTTTCCCAGAGCTATAGATCTGTCCTAGATGCTTCTAGAATCTTAAGCTTGTGTTTCTCTCAGCCCCAGAAAGGACACACTCCTAGAAGCAACTTTTCCTCAATAGGTATAATCTTTCTTCTCTCAGCTTCTACCTGGGTGTATTCTTTGTTACTCATCCATTCTCTCAAAAGACATGGTCAATGAGGGTAAGGTTTGCAAGTTATCTCTGGACTTACTCCCCCCTTCTCATAGTTGCCCTTTGGTACCAAATGTAAGGGTCTGATTTCTTATAACACTCCGAAAGTTCGACTGTTTTCCTACTCAAAACCTTTCTCTTATTTTTTTAATCAATCCCATTGTAGTTCATCTTTTTTTTTTTTCATCCAGTGGCTTGAAACTTGTTTGAAACCAAAATGTATTGGGCTAATTGATTAAATAGAGATGTCTAGGAACTGTTTCCGCCTATTTTATACAATCGATTAGTTGACTGATTCTGTTATTCAGTCCAAGTGGCATTCTCACCTAAAATAAGATTTCATGAAGTAGGGCATCCAGTAAGTTATACTAATTGGAGATGAGATATATAAAACGTCCCAATTACATTTGCATTTGAGGAAAAGTGAAAAAGAAAGGAAAGGGTTTATAAAAAGTCTATTTATATTTAAGACTAATTCAAAGAATAAGCACCAAGGAAGGGATTCAAATAATACTTACAGAAAAGTTAGGTAAGAGAGTTGAAGGATGGCAGTGAACTCAAAGGCAATAATTATTGAAACAAACCTATAAGAGAAGAGAATTTCATGCATTCAGGGCTATATTTTGATAAAAAGATACAGAAGTGACAAAGAATATTTTCATAGTAAATTTCAGAAAACAGTATAAATAAAAAAAAAGATTATGAAGAAGAAACATGATTATCAAAGGAGATTATAATATGTAGATTTTAAATGAGAAGAGACTATGAAAAGATCAAGAATGAATACAAAGACTATCAATTTTGGATTAATAACCCTATGCTAACAATTAATTTCAGCTTATACAAGAGAATATCCAATTACATTTGAAGTAAAGAACTAAGAAAATATATTACTTAAAATGAATATGATAAGATGTATAAATCAGATCAAAGATTAGGAGGAACAGAGGCAGTGTGCTTTATTGGAAAGCTTGGAGTCAGAAAAAAACTGGGTTCAGATTTTGCCTCTGTTGTTATACGACCAATGACAAAGAAACTTATACTTTCAGAGCCTATTTCTTTATTTGCAAAATGGGAATAAAAATGGTAGTGCTTGCCTACCTCAGAGACTTATTTTGAGGATATAATGTATGTAAAATGCTTTGTAAAAGCACTATATAAAGGTAAGTTACTATTCCTCAGTAGAACACAAATTTCTTGAGAGCAAGGCTATTTTCATTTTTTGTCTTTATATCCCCAGGACCTGGTATGTTCCCTAGAATGCTGTGGTTTCTCAATGTTTGTTGAAATGAAGAAATATAAGATGAAGGAGGAGAAAGACGTATGGAAGAAGGGAAGGAAACGAAATATGAAAGAAGCAAGGAAAAGGCTAAGTATAAGAATGAGGTATGTAAAGAAAAATAAAAAGTGGCCTAGAAAGCAAAATGAATAGTAGAATTAGGAGAGTGTGAACGGGTCTAAAAAGTGAAGGAAGGTAAGCAAATTTAAAGGAAATGATAAATTCAACATGGAAGAGTTCAGAAAGCAAGGAGAAGGAAGTTAGAGATGCACAGGACAGAAAGGTAGATAAGTGCATAAAAATCAAATCGTAAAATTAATACACAAAAGATCTACAATAAACTTGAAGAAAAATACAATACAAGAAGAAATTTAAGACAGCAAAAATGACAAAAATGACCAAAGAGAAGGAACTAAGGATGAAGAGAATAATTATGAGGGAAAAGAAGTAAGAGAAAGAGACCTGGCAATTAGAGAACTAAACATAAAGAAAACAACAGGATTAATGAACCAATATGAGGCTATTTAAATATGAGGAGCAAATGTAAAGAGACGAACTTAAAGACAGTATCAAGAGGTCTTTAGATTCAGGGCAGCTAGGTGGCTCAATAGATTGAGAGTCAGGTCCAGAGATAGGAGGTCTTGGGCTCAAATCTAGCCTTAGATACTTCCTCATTGTGTGACCATGGGTAAGTCAATTGACTGCCATTACCTAGCCATTACCATCTTCTTCTGCCTTAGAACCAATATACAGTATTGATTCTAAAACAGAAGGCAAGGGTTTTTTAAAAAGAGGCCTTCAGATTATAAACTGTATAGTCTGCAAGGGAAATATAATGCTAAAACTAATATTTAAGGAGATTAATCATAAATAATTGATGTTTGGGCCAATATGCCTATGATTATACATATTTCCAGTATTAAGAAAGTTCACAGAAAATAAACTAAGAACATAGTTATAAACGGCCCCTATATAAACTTTGACTATATGCACTAATAGTTTTTCTTAACAATCAATTCCATCAATTTTTCAGGCCTAGGAAATAGCAACTGAAATAACCTTCAGCTATGTCCTGGATATTTCAGGTGTAGAGAGTCAGGCTTAGGTGAATAGAATAAGTTAAACTAGAAGAAAAATGTGTAGATTTTGGTCAACTATACAGATATATGATTTAAATATCCTAATAAATACAATTAACAAGAAATTAAAAAAGAAAATTATATGCACAAAAATCAAAAGGCTGTTTCTGATACCATTTCCTAAAATATGGTGGATGCCAGGACATTAAATAAGATTTATTAATTTGTTTATTCATTCAAAAACATTTATCAAGTGCCTACTTCTTAAAGAGTACCCTGCTAGGCATGGGAGAGATACAAAGATAAATGAGACAAAGCACACTCCCTTTAAGACATTTACAATCTTGTAAGGGAAGTAAGAGAGGAACATAGCTTAATATAATACCAATGATAATATAGCGAAGCACAGAAGAAAAATATGATGCTGAGGAAAACATTTTCTAGATTAGGAGATTAGGAAAAGTTTTATAAAGAGACCTGAAGAATGGACAAGAAGTCACCAGTGAGAGGCATAGGGTTGATGGAGCATTCTTGCAATAGGGAATAGCATGAGCAAAGGCACAGTTAGAAAAGTACAAGACATGCTTGGAGAAAATAAAAAATTGAGTTTGGCATCAGCACTGGATTGATAAGAGAAAATATTCTTCTATAAGTTAAAAATTATGTAAAGATGTGGTAGAGAGCTACAGCCTAAGCTTAAATGACAAGACTAAGCAATTTAACTTTTCTTCCAATAAGTAGTGAAGAGCCATACAAGTTTTAAGAGAAATGAAAGACTAATCTGGAAGCTATATGAATGATGTGCACAATACCTGGTACATAGTAAGTATCTGATAAATGCTTATTAAATGAAATTGAATGGAAAGAGAAACTGGTAGGAGGGGCAATATAGTATTTCAGATAAATGTGTTTTGCATGATTTCACATGTATAATTGATATCTTGCTTGCCTTTTCAAAAGATAGGGAAAGGAATTGGAGGAAGAGAATTTGAAACTAAATTTAAAAAAACAAACCCTTACCTACCACTTAGAATCAATACTGTGTATTGATTCCAAAGCAGAAGAGTGGTAAGGGCTAGGCAATGGGGATTAAGTGACTTGCCCAGGGTCACACAGCTGGGAAGTGTCTGGGGCCAGATTTGAACCTATGACCTCCCTTCTTCAGTCCTGGCTATCAGTCCATTGAGCCACCCAGTTGCCCCCTGGAACTAAATCAAACAAATAAATAAATAAACAAATGGATGTTAAAGGATATATTGAAAAATGAAAAAAAAAATTAAGTGTATTTCAGGCAGATAGCAATCGCTATAAGAAGGGTAAAGATAATGCAACAATACCTGGATTAGGTTGGAGGCGACGGTAAAAAGGGAATTATGGTGAGAGATGTATATGATTGATATAGAATCAATAAGACTTGACTACTAATTAGATGAAGGAAAAGAAAATTCAAAGAATATGCCAAGGTTTCAATGATACCACTAAAAGTCTGAATAAAGACATATAGGGATTGTTTTATGGGCAAAAGTCTAAGCCCATTCTATTGGGAAAAGAAGTCAAGTAGTGAAAAGAAAATATTCCTGTCTTTATTTCTTATAGATGTGATCATGAAAATTTGGAAAGACAAAACAGATAAGAAAAAAGAGAGTAATTAGGTATATGGCTGGTGAATATGAAAATATTACTCCATGTGAAGCCCACTGTTTACACCTATAAAGGAAGAAATTATAAAGCTAAAGTCAGTTAGATAAAAAATTGCTCAAACCACCCTCAAAAACTCTATATGCAAATTAAAAAGTAAGGAAAAGAAGAAAGAATTCATCTAAAAATAGGACACTGGATGAGAAGGCACAGAATCCCCCTCACTGGAAGTCTCCAACCTGTTGCCATGGACATTCAAGAGAGAATTCTTGCTTAAGAATCTGTTAGATCATGGGGGCAGCTGGGTAGCTCAGTGGATTGAGAGTCAGGCCCAGAGACAGGAGGTGGTGGGTTCAAATCTAACCTCAGACACTTCCTAGCTGTGTGACCCTGGGCAAGTCTCTTAACCTCCACTGCCTAGCCCTTACTGCTCTTTCTGCCTTTAAAAAAAAAAAAAAAAAGAATTTGTTAGATCATATTGCTTCTGGGATCTGTGTAGAGGGAGTTTCATCCCCTCTCCCTCCTGGATTGCTGACCAGGTTCATTCCATTTTTTGCATGCTAGGGCTGCATCGATGAACATAAATAAAAGGGTGTGGGTAGACCCCACCTGTCTCTACTTCCCTGAGTGCAGCAGGTGAGATGGACCGAGAATCCTGCAGGATGAGCTACATGTGGTCAGACTTGGAGTAGGAAAGAGACTTTAAATCTATATTTATATGCTTTCTCTATTTCAGGTGATTATTAATAAACTTTATGGAAAATAAGAACTTGGAGATTAATTTTAATCTAACAGATCCTTTCTAACTTAGAAATTTCCATCACACAGCACTTTTAGAATTTTAAAAGTACTGTTCTTTTCATAGCACAGAGGAGGAAATTGGGGGTTCAAAGATTTTGTCCTTGGTCACAGAGATAGTAAATATTGGAACTGGAACTTGAAACAAATTAGAAGTTCTGACAAAATTTAGTATTCATTAGACTATGTAGCCACAGAAACAATTGTATTTAGGTAAAAGAAGCAAAAGATGCTTATTAACAGAGAGCTCCAACACTGCAAATTTTAACAGAATACATTTATTGAATTCAAGCATTAACCCTATCCAACTTAAGTTTGTTAATGTAAGACTTCCCTGAGCAAAACTTTGCAGTAGATAAAATCAGCTTTTAGTAGTCTCCAATTTGCCTTTTTTGTGGCCTCTTTTCCTTATAAAAACCTGCTTCTAGGAAAGGATTTATAAACTTATTTAAACTAATGTACAAATGACTTATAAAAATCTCCTTGGAAGAGATATAAAAGGATTAGATTATACCATTTCAAGTATCTGTAAATGGGGGATAGTTTAGTTGGGGGAAGAGAATAGAAAGGAGAAGAGTTTTTCCAATAACTTCCTACCAGAGCAAAATTAAGAATGATTTTACCTGAGTCAAAAATAGTTGAAGGGGGGGGGCTGCAAAATGGGGTAGGAGAGCAGCATGGAAAACAGGCAATTATGTCAGAGGAAAGCCTGTATCCGTCTATTTCAGGATGTGGGGAAGAAGCAGGTCAATGAGACAAGTGACATGCAAAAGTGACCCTGGGTTGGGCAGTATTCTGTCTATGTGGTGGAAGACTGTGAGACTGGGTCCTGAAAGGAACATACCATGACCCCTGGTGTACTAGCACTGGAGTAAAGCTCCAGCTCCCATTCCCTATTTTACTTAATTGAATATATAGTCCTGTGTTGATCTTATGATTAACTGCTAACAAAGAAGTCCTAGTACTTTACTAGCAGAAGGCCAGTCAGCTATTTCTGTGATGCTAGAGTTAGATACTGACTAAAGAGAATCTCCAAAAGCACATTTAAGACCACATTGATATAAAATATGCCACTGTTCAGGAGTGTCTAACTCCAAAATTGCATTAAATGAATAATTCTTGTTTCATTGGAAGAATACTAAATAAAGTCAAGAAATTTCAAGGGTAATGTGACAGAGGAAATCAAAGGTAGAAAAAGTATTCTTCCTGGGCTTAGGCGACTAGGAAATTGAAGGAAGACAATATTAACCTGTAAAAGAGAAATTTAGCGTGAGACTGTTCTTTCAGATGGTTTCAACTAATACACAGACTAAAGTTACAGAGATTACAGAGGGAAGAGATTGAACTACAGATTGGTTTGACATAAAAAAAATTACTAAAATGTATGAAAAGGGATATGGTTAGTGGCTTGTGTGGTATGGAATTCAACAACTCAATTCAACTCAACAAGCATTCATTAAGTGGCTATTCTATGCAAGTTTCTATCTTTTTTTTTGGATATAGTGAATATTTTTATTGATTATGATACTTGTTATAAGGATTTTACTCTGGTTTTTTTTTTTTACTTTTTTTTAAGTGATTAGGAATGTATGGAAAGGGAGGGAATCTATTTTTTTTCCCCAAACATTTAATAATATTAATTTTTAACATGGTTACATGATTCATGCTCCTCCTTTCCCCTTCGCCCCCCGCACTCCCCCCACCCATGGCCGATGCACATTTCCACTAGTTTTGTCTTGTGTCCTTGATCACGACCAATTTCCAAATTGTTGGTAGTTGCATTGGTGTGGTAGTTTCGAGTCCACACCCTCAATCATGTCCTCCCCGACCCATGCATTCAAGCAGTTCTTTTTCTTATATGTTTCCTCTCCTGCAGTCCTTCCTCTGAATGTGGGTAGCATCTTTACCATAAATCCCTCAGAGCTGTCCTGGGTCACTGTATTGCTGCTGGTACAGAGGTCCATTACATTCAATTTTACCACAGTATATCAGTCTCTGTGTACAATGTTCTTCTGGCTCTGCTCCTTTCGCTCTGCATCTGTTCCCAGAGGTCTCTCCAGTTCGCCTGGAACTCCTACAGTTTATTATTCCTTTTAGCACAATAGTATTCCATCACCCGCATATACCACAGTTTGTTCAGCCATTCCCCAATTAAAGGACATCCCCTCCTTTTCCAATTTGTTGCCACCACAAAAAGCGCAGCTATAAATATTTTCGTACAAGTCTGTTTATCTATGATCTCTTTGGGGTACAAACACAGCAGTGGTATGGCTGGTTCAAAGGGCAGGCAGTCTTTTATAGCCCTTTGAGCATGATTCCAAATTGCCAGCCAGAATGGCTGGATCAGTTCACAACTCCACCAGCAATGCATTAATGTCCCAATTTTGCCACATCCCCTCCAACATTCATTACTCTCCCCTTCTTTCATTTTAGCCAATCTGCTAGGTGTGAGGTGGTACCTCAGAGTTGTTTTGATTTGCATTTCTCTAATTATTAGAGATTTGGAACACTTTCTCATGTGCTTATTGATACTTTTGATTTCTTTACCTGTAAATTGCCTATTCATGTCTCTTGCCCATTTATCAATTGGGGAATGGCTTGATTTTTTATACAATTGCTTTAACTCCTTGTATATTTGAGTGATTAGACCCCTGTCAGAGTTTTTCGTTATAAAGATTTTTCCCAATTTGTTGTTTCCCTTCTGATTTTGACTACATTGTTTTTGTTTGTACAAAAACTTTTTAGTTTAATATAATCAAAACCATTTAATTTACATTTTGTAATTTTCTCTAACTCTTGCTTGGTTTTAA
Organism: Gracilinanus agilis; assembly: GCF_016433145.1. Classification (NCBI taxonomy): domain Eukaryota; kingdom Metazoa; phylum Chordata; class Mammalia; order Didelphimorphia; family Didelphidae; genus Gracilinanus; species Gracilinanus agilis. The sequence continues at coordinate 145,391,572 of NC_058130.1, forward strand.
AGTCTTTCCTTTCCCAGAGATCTGACAAGTATACTATTCTGTGTTCACTTAACATGTTTATAGTTTCCCTCTTTATATTCAAGTCGTTCACCCATTCTGAATTTATCTTGGTGTAGAGTGTGAGATGTTGATCTAGACCTAATCTCTCCCATATTGTTTTCCAAATTTCCCAGCAGTTTTTTTCAAATAGTGGATTCATGTCCCAAAAGTTGGGCTCTTTGGGTTTATCGTACACTGTCTCGCTGATGTCATTTACCCCAAGTCTATTCCATTGATCCTCCTCTCTATCTCTTAGCCAGTACCATATTGTTTTGATGACTGCTGCTTTATAGTATAGTTTAATATCTGGTACTGCTAGGCCCCCTTCCTTCACATTTTTTTTTATTATGCAAGTTTCTATCTTAAGCATAGAGGTGTAAAGACAAAAATGAACTAGTCTTTGCCTTCAAGAAGCTTACATTCTATAGGAAAAATTCAACATGTATAGATAGGTTATTATAAAGTATATACTAAATAATGAAAAGTATTCCAAAATGGAGAGAGCATTAATAACTTGAAGCTCCACAAGTTTCTGTTGAAGTCATACCTGAGCCATGCTTTGAAGGAAGTTGTGGTTTCTTTAAGGCAGAGATGAAGAGGGAATTACATTCTATGCATGAGGGACATCCCAAACAAAAGACACAGAGGCAGAAGACATAATCCTGATTTCAAGGAACAAAGAGTAGATCAGTTTGACTGAATAGAGAATTCATGAAAGGAAGTAACATGAAATAGGAGTAGAAAGCTAGGTGGCAGCTAGATTATGGAGCATTTTAATATCAAGTTAAGGGTTTGTATCTTATCCTAGAGACAACAGGAAATCATCAAAATGTTTTGAGTAGGGGAGTAACATGATCAGATTTGTTGTGTTTTGGGGTATTTATTTGGTAGCTCTACAAAGGAATGACTGGAAAGAGGAGAGATTAAAGCAGGATAGACCAATTAATATAGTCCACATGAGAAGTACTGAGGACTTGAACTGGAGCAGAGGGTAGGTGAATGGAAATAAAAAGACAGATAAAAGAGATGTTGTGTAAATAAATTTGACAAGATAAAGGTTCAGGGAAAGGAAAGAATTAAGGATGATTGAGATCATGAACCTGGTAACTAGAAGGATGGTGTGTCTCCAAGAGAATCAAGGAAGTTTGGAGAAAGAGTAGGTTTAAAGGCAAGTTCAGTAAAGAAGAATCACAGATCTTTACATATATTCATAGATCAAGCCTAGAAAGGACTTCCAATGTCATCTAGTCCAGCATCTTCATCTTAAAGATGAAGAAATTGAGGCCCAAGGAAGTTAAATAATTTATCTAAAGACCTATATATAGTAAGTTGAGTTTTGGACAATTTGAGTTTGAGATATTGACAGGGCATCCACTTGGAGATGTCTTAACAGGTAGATGGTAAAACAGAATTCTGGAAAGAGTTTAGGACCAGTTATAAAGCTTTGGAAACCATCTACAGAAAGGAACTCATGAAATGCTATATAAAGTAAAAATAATATAAACTTAAAAAAATAAAGCTAATGAAGTCCCATTTGAATGGGAAAAGTATACAGGGACATGCACCCCAGCAAGTAAATATATATATATGTGTGTGTGTGTGTGTGTGTGTGTGTGTGTGTGTGTACATATGGCATATATATATATATGACAAGCTATACATATATCTCAGTAAGAACTGTGAAGGATATGCATACTTAATGGGATAGCAAATGACAATCCTTCAAAGGAGATAAAAAAGGAACAGTCATATAGGTAAAAGGTGAATCAAGAAAAAAGCAAAAGTAGAATAGAAAATATAAGAGGTGGTGTGGTCAACAATGTCAAAAATTACAGGAACTTTAAGCAGATTTAGAACTGAGAAAAAGTCCATTAGGTTTAATGGTTAAGTCAATGTAGGGATCTTTGGAAAGAATAGTTTTGGTAGAATGGTGGGTTAAAAAGCCAGAATGCATGGAACTGACAAGTGAGTAGAAAATGATAAAATGAAGGCAAAGAGTATAGCCAATTAATCCAATTTTGATTATCCTTGTGGGAGAATAATTGCTGAAGGAAGAAATATAGGATAACAGCTTGAACGATGCAAGGTCAAGCAAAGGTTAAGGATGGGAAAAATATGAACAAGTATCAGGGAATAAGCCATTTGATAAAGACAGAATGAAGATGAGAGAAAGAGGGAATAATTTATATGGCAAGCTCCCAGGTAATAAGAGAGAAGGGATAAAGAATACTTTAGTTATTCTTGGCAAAAAGATGGGCCTCTTTACCTACCTAGCCTTTAGATTAAGAAGTATGAAAGAAAAGAATCTAACAAATAGTACAATATGCTACACAATTCATTCCTAGGATATCTTCCCATGCACTTACTTCTATCTGTAGGAATGAAAACAGATGAAAATAGGAACTAAAGAAGAAGAAAATGACTCAGACATTTCTTAATAAATATAAGGTGAATATAGAGGCAGCATAACCCATGGTAATAAACAAATATATAGAATGGGATCTGGAATAGCAACTTCCAAATGTGTACTGACTGACTAAAATTATAGAAATTTGAAGTTGATAATTTATAAATCTTAAAGTAGAATATAAATGTATATTATTATTAGGATCCTTGTCCAAATCATGAATCCAGTCTAAAACTAACCTCAGGTTTTAACAAAGGTTATCTTAGGCTAGATAATTATTTACATACTCTTTCTGAAATATTAATCTGTAGACTTTTTGTGCCATAAGAACTAATACTATGATAAAAGCAATATTTACAAAGGTCAGTATTTTGGCAAAGCTGAAACTACTTCTCCCTCTTAACTAAAGTTCAATTTTGTATTTACTCTTTGATATGGTTAACAATAATTTCCTTTCCTGTGAACTGGCTGTGTTTGACACACTTCTAGCTTTATAATAAATTGTAAAAATTCAGAAACTGGGGGCAGAGTCAAGATGGCAGAGTAGAGGAAGCACTATATCTGAGCTCATCCTACACTGTCTTCCAAACAACTTAAAAATAACATTTCAAATCAAATTCTGGAGGGATAGAGCCAACAAAAAGTCAGGGTGAAACATTCTTCCAGTTCAAGACAACTTATATGAACAGGAGAGATTTAGGAGATAAGGGTGGGAGTTGACCCACAGCTGTATTTGGAGTGTTCAAACCAAAGATGTTATGGGGATCAGAAAACTAGTCAGAAAGAGATTAAAGGGGATTCTTGTGTTAGTATTGGGTGCAAAACTAGACACTGTTTGGTAACCCACATCTGAGGCATAGTCAAGGGCAGAGAAGAGTACTCTTAGTCATGAGGAAGCAGAGGCAGAGGTCCCAGGGAACAGTATCACTTTTTATCCCAAGGAAATAGATTTCCTTCCTTGGTAAGGACCAGAATACAGACTAGATCAGTGACTATACTTCTTCCCAGATCACACCACCATGGGTGCACTGAAAACTTTAGAACCCTAGACCTAGTTCTGAAAATAACAGAGCTAAAAAGTCTGAAGCTTGCACAATATATCTTCCCTTCCCCCATTGCCCAAAATAAAGCTCAACTTTAATATCAGGTTCCAAATCAAGAAATAGGTTAGAAGAATGAGCAAACAACAAAAGAGAGCCTAACCATAAAAAGCTACTGGGAAGCCTTTTCAGCTTTTTGACATGGAAGATCAAGACACACATTCAGCAGAACATAATGATGTAGAAACAACTATAAGCAAAGCCTCAAAGAAAAATGTGAATTGGACACAAGCCCAGCAAGAATTCCTGGAAAAGTTTCAAAATCCTGTAAGAGTGGTAGAGGAAAAATTGAATAACAAAACAAGAGCAAGGAAAGAAAATTAAGAAAAGATAATTAACAGCTTGACCAAAGAGGCACAAAAAATACCAAAGAAAATAACACCTTAGGAAATAGAATTGGCCTAATGGTAAGAAAGGAACAAAAATTAATTGAAGAAAAATAATTTCTCTTAAATAAAAATTGGGCCAGTGAAAACTGACTCCATGAGACATCAAGAACAATCAAACAAAATAAAAAGAATGAAAAAATAAAGATGTGAAATATCTCATTGGAAAAATAACTGATCTGGAAATAGACAGAAGAGAGATAATTTAAGAATTATTGGACTACTCAAAAGGCATGATTAAAGAAATAACCTAGATACTGTATTTTAAATACTATGGGGTCACAGTCAGGATCACACAAGATTTGGCAACAACCATGTTAAAAGAGAAAAGGGCTTAGGATGTGACATTCTGGAAAACAAAAGCACTAGGATGACAACCAAGAATGACATACCCAGCAAAACTGAGTATAATCTTTCAGGGGAAAAAGTAGGTATGTAATAAAATAGAAGACTTTCAAGTATTCCTGATGAAAAGACCAGAGATGAATAAAAATTTTTTTCTCTCTTCTAGGCTTAGATAACAGGACCACATTTATTACACAAGGAATTTAGTATGATAGTTTATTTTTCTATTCTTCCAAAAAATTTATGAAGTATTATAGTTAATTGCTACTTGGAAGTTTTATAGAATTCACTTGTAAATCCAGCTTGGCTTGGTGTCTATCCTTTGAGAGTTCATTTATGGCTTGTTCTTCTATAACTGGGTTGTTGTATACATTTTCTACTTCTTATTCTGTTAATCTAAGTATTTTATATTTCTATAAGTATTCATTTATTTCTTTTATATTATAAATTTTGTTAGCATGTAATTAAGCAAAATAGTTTCTATTTCCTTTAATTTCTTATCAGCTGTTGTGGTTTCTCATTTATAATTTTTAATGTTGGTGTTTTAGTTTTTCTTACCACCTCCTTTTTTAAAAAAAATCAAATTAGCTAATGGTTCAACATTTTATTAGTCTTTTTAAAAAAAGACTCTCCTCAAATTATCTTGCACTCATCCATTTTATGTATTATACATATCCAGAGGAATGTAGGGTACTCGAAAGCAGAGGTTATTTTTTATTTTCTGCTTTGTGCATAATTAGGAATTTAACATTTGTTGGATCAGATTGCAAACAGACTTAGAGTCACTTAATCATGTAAGCATTTATTAAGCACCTACTTTATTCTATGGACTGTACTTCTTGCTGAAGCTAATCATTAGGCCTACTGTGAAGAAAAATGCTTTATAAGTAATGAAAAGGTAAACTCCTCTTAAAGTGACTCTGCTTTTTCAGTATAGTATTCTCCCTCAACATCTGCATATCACAAACTAGTTTGTGCAAGAGAAATTGTTGCAACAGGGCTTTCTAGATAAAGTAAACATATTGGTTGTATTACCAGAAATATGATTCTATTTAATAAAAGCTAGAATTGATACAAATAGCCTAGAAGGCAATTGTTAAAATGTGTACTAATATTTAGTGATCCTGATAATTAGGAAGTTCAGTGGAAATAATTAAGTGAATTAAACTCCAACGGGATTTTATCTAAAGTAAAGTCCTATTTTAATAATGAGGTCAAGATCAAGGCCATTCTCTAAAAATGGATTTTCAGAGGGAGTAAGAAATTGGCAAGTTACTAAAGAAATTACTTTAAAATTTTTTTGGATTTGAGTAATATAGTTGGGGAAAACAAGGAGCTTAGGGAAAATTAAAGTATTTCTATTCCTTCCCACTTATTAATAAATTCAAATGTATGATGACTTAAATTATATTTTCTTCATAGTAATTTTTATTTGCTAAAACAAACATTTTTATTACAATATTATCAAATAAAGACAGGATGTTACTATATTAGGGGCAGTTGGGTGACTCAGTGATTAGCATGCCATGAATCAGGAAGACGAGTTCAAACCTGACCTCAGACACTTACTAGCTTTGTGTCCCTGGGTAAATAACTTAACCCAGTTTGCCTCAGTTTCCTCATTTGTAAAATGAGCTGAAGAAGAAAATGGCAAACCATTCCAGTGACTTTGCCAAGAAAACCCAAATGGGATTATGAAGTCAGAAATTACTGAACAATAATAAAAGCATTTTCATTGCAATATTATCACTTAAAGACAGTATGTTAATATATTGGGACTCCCAAGTTATGTCAATTATATTTTCTTTCATTTTGATTACCATTCTAATAACTTATAAAGGCCATAACTATAAGGAAGACAGAGAAAACAAAAGTAGAGCCTGTTCATTTAAATGAAAACAAACTTCCAATTGCTATTCTTTCAGTTCTAATATGAGAAAATTTGGCATGTGAAGAGCTAAATGGAATTTGAAATTGTAAGGCCTGTGTCTGAATCTTAATTCTGACATTTATTATGAATGATAAAGAGAAAAAGTCTTTTCCCTTTGCTGGGCCTCAATTTTCTTACCCATAAAATAGAGTTAGCTATTATTTTTAATTCATCTATATCCCAAATTTACATTTCTGCATCATTTAGATGCAGCTGGTGGTACAGTGGATACGGTGATGGGCTGAAGTCAGAAAGAGGAGTTCAAATGTGGCTTCAGACACTTACTAACTGTGTAATCTTGCACAAGCCACTCAAACTCTGCAAGTTTCAATTTCCTAGACTGTATAATGGAGATAGTAATAATAGGCATCTACCTGGCAGGATTGTTATAGGGATCAAATAAGATAATGTTTGTTAAAAAAATAAAAAGCTATAAGCAAAGTATCTGGCACATAGTAAGGAGGCACTATATAAATGCTTAATTCCCTTTTCGTCCCTTTCCCACCTTTGCTAAGTTCAACATTTGTTCCAACTTTATATCTGAGAGAATATTTTATTTCATTATCTTTAAAAAAATCCCTATGATAAAAATGTGGGGTTTTTTTGTTCCTCAGAATCTATTTCTATTCCTCTTTCCATTAGAGGAGCAACCATGGGGGTTTAGAACTGAAAGAGACCTTATTAGATCATTTATTGCAGATCACAGGAAATAAAAGGGGCAATTTTTGACATATAAAATTGAAAAATGTTTGCACAGACAAAATCAGTAAAGTTAAAATTAGTCAACCAACATTTCTTAAGTGCCCAGTTTGTGCCAGCTCCTATGTTAAGCACTGGGAATACAAAGAAAGGGGAAAAATAGTTCCTGCTCTCAAGGAGTTCACAGTCTAAGAAGGACACAATATGCAAACAACCATTTACTAACAAAATAAATTGGGGAGAGGGAGTAATTTCTGAGGGAAGGTACTAAGATTAAGGACAGGGAAAGGCTCCTTACAGATAGAACTTGAACTGAGAATTGAAGGAATCTAGAAAGCAGAGATGAGGAGGGAGAGAATTTCAGACAGGGGAAATGGCCAGTGAAAATGGAGGGAGTCAAGAGATGGAGTACTGTATGTGAGGAATAGCAAGGATGGTAAAATACAAGGGGAAGATTAAGGAATAAGATAACTAGAGAGTTGGAAGAAGCCAGGTTATGAAGAGTTTTGAATGCCAAACAGAGGACTTCACATTTAATCTTGGAGGTAATAGAGAGTCACTGGAGGCTATTAGAATTAGAAGGGATATTAGAAGAGAAATAGTAGTTAACTGGGAGAAATAAATTTTAACACAAATCCTCTAAAAACATCTGAAATCTAAGACATAAAGGACAGGGTAGCAGAGTGTATATAAAGTCAGCCTTAAAGGTAGAAAACCTGCCTCTGATATATACTGGCTGTGTGTGATTCAAGGCAAATCATTAACTTCTAAACATTCTAGGCAACTCTCTTTGGGTAAGATTACTAGTGGCAGAGACGGTCCTAACTTGCCTCAGTAGAGAGAATTTCCTCCTTTAGGAGTTCCCTATACCAATAGAACCACATATTCATTTCTTATCCCCCTTTACCAGGTATGTAGGGACCTGATTGAATATTTAGGAGCAAGAACCATTCACTAATAAATAAATAGCCAATGGAAAAATAAGCAATTCTCAAGGGAAGAAATAAAAGCCATCAACAATTATATGAACAAATGTTCCAAATCACTGGGTGGAACTTCAGAGTTAGTTAGTTGTTCTAAGAGAAATGCAAACAAAACAATTCTGAGCTTCCTTTCACCTCAGGTCCATTAGATTGGCAAAGATGATGATAAAAGACAATAGACCATATAGACCATAGCTCTTCATGGGGTTTTCTTGGCAAGGATAGTGTAATGTTATTTGGCATTGCAATATGGAAAACAGAATGATAGACAGCAGTTTGGAACTTAGAATGAACTGAGCCTGGCATGTGCCAGCAAGGGCAAAGTCAATTACTGAGAGGACTATATAAGCAGGATTTGGACTGAAGGAGAGGTCTCAATTTGGAGAAGGGATTTTGGTGGGAGGTCTTGGTTGGGCTTGGGTAGCCCAAGGCCAATTTAGGAAACCAGCAACTAGCTCTGATCACTACCATACTCTCAAATCCTGTGAGACTCCATACTGTACATCCTGATTAATTACTCATAAATAAGAAGCAATATCAATCACCATCAAACCTGATTCAGGTTAAAACAGCCTGGCTTTGCCAGGTTGAATCTGGCAATCAAGCCACAACAGCTGTCAAACTTGAAACCCTGATTACCTTCAATTCTCATAGCATCTGATCATCTATGGCTTAATTCAAGGATTTCCTTTACCCCTCTCTCCTTCAATTCCCTGTTCCCTTTCCCTAAGTTGTTATCATTAAATCTTAAATTCATTTAGGTGAATGTCCTTCTTTACTTTAAGGATTAACAATCATATTCTTGGGTATTTGAAGAAAGAGGGATTATTCCCAACTAAAAGTTAAGTCTCAATCAATTAGCGTTTACCTACATCTTGGGGCCAGGATAAGCAGTTAGAAGAGCTGTGTAATCTGAACCAGTTTCTTCACTTGACTACTTGTTCTGGGACAGTGCTATATTGAAGTTGGGTGTAGCAGTTTCTTCACAAATATTGTTGTGGACAATGTTCAGGATGACAGAGTTGAACCTAGACTTTCCTCAGAGACTTACTAGCTGTGCTCTAAGACTACCTGTCTCCATAGCTCCCTTCAGACATATCCCCCAAGGAATACACGTGAGCTGGGAACATTCATCTGAACACACACACAGAATATGCATAATCCATACACATACTTGGACAGATCCTTACCCCAGGCTGCTGTCCATTCCCTGCTCCCAAATACCAAGACAGTGCAGGGTAACATGGAGGCAGGTCATACATAGCTTATCTGGTGTGGTTTGGGGGTGGGTGGTGTGCTGGAAGTAATTCCCAAATGCCTATAAAGGGGCCAGTCCCACTTAGCCCCTAAGCCTTCCTTCCCTGCTCTGTCCATGGCTGGAAAAGAGTAGACGGTAGCCAGAGCAAGTACGTTGATGGGCCTGTTGTGGGGTAGGGGCGGCAACTGAGGAAGAAGACTCATCCTGGTGACTTGGAGTCAGAATTAGTCCCCCAGGATAAAGAGACAAAGAGAGACAGAAAGTGTGCTAGGCAGCAAATGTAAAGGACAGACATAGTCGTGTGCACACGTACACATACATACGGACAGACACACAACCTAATCTCTCCTGTCCTGTACCCCTTAGATAATCAAAGAAATTAAAATAATAATAGCAGCTAACATTTATATAGTGTTTACTATGTGCTAGGCATTGTGCTAAGCACTTTACAATTATTATCTCATTTGGTCCCAACAATCCTAAGAGGTTGATGCAATTATTATCTCCATTTTACAGATCAGGAAACTGAGGCCAACAGAGATGAAGTGACTTGCCCAGGGTCACACAGCTAGCCTCCAAAGAAGAAATGTTGAGTAATGGCAGCAGGGGAAAAGGTCTCATTGAATATGCTGACTTCCTTTTCTTAGACTAGTGTGTTAGGAGATGAAAAAGACTACCATTTGGGGCAGGAGTAAGTACGGCCAATTAAAAGTTGACTTTCAAAGAAGCATGGTTTTTGGTCAATTTACTATTTCAGGTAACAGAGCTCACCAAAACTTTTGGCCATTCCTTTACATGTCTTTCTCCTGTGTGGTAAAACAGGATGCTAAATCAGCATTTCAGTTTTGCATCTTCATATTCTCTCCCTGATTCTATTTCAGTACTCAAGTTGAAAGGTGCTACCTTTCACTGGGTGCTCAGGTGTCACATGTATCAGCTTTATTATTGTCCTCACACTAGAAAATAATTTACCAGTTTATGTGAGGTGTTATTTTTTGTTTTTTTGTTTTTTTTTAAACCCTTAACTTCTGTGTATTGACTTATAGGTGGAAGATTGGCAAGGGTAGGCAATGGGGGTCAAGTGACTTGCCCAGGGTCACACAGCTGGGAAGTGTCTGAGGCCGGATTTGAACCTAGGACCTCCTGTCTCTAGGCCTGGCTCTCAATCCACTGAGCTACCCAGCTGTCCCCAATTTTTTAAGACATTTGTTTTATACTTATTCTTTATTCTCCCTCAATAGCAGTAAAATGAAGGAAACTGAGGTCATTGTCTACTTAACCAGCAGAAATTATTATTTATAGATGAGCAAGCAAGCAATTAATTCTAAGGCTTTCCTAACCTTATGACTTACAGAATATATCCAGCCTTATTTTTTTTCATAGCATAAAGTGGATCCAAAAATTATAACTGAAGTGATCCTAAACTGTTCACTCTGCTTTAATACCAATATTCTCCCCAAAAGGTTATCTTGTTATGAATCGTGGAACATCATGATTTTAGAAAACTTCAAATTACAAGTAAGCTACAGGATATTACCAAAGATAATTTGCATGGGAGAGTGGCATAAACCATATTATAGAAGACACGTATAACTAAAAAGGAGAAAAAGGGTGATTATATAGCAAAAAGTGAGAGCCAACAAATAGACCATCTGCAAAATATATTGGTATTCCAAATTCTTTCCCCATTCCACTCCATCTTCCATTCAGTCACCAAAATGATTTTCATAAAGCATAGGTACAACCAGATCAACTCTCACCTCTACTCAATAAATTCCAGTGGCTATCACCTCCAAAGTCAAATATAAAGTCTCTGTTTGACATTCAAAGTCCTTTATAACCTACCCCTTCCCACCTCTCCAGTCTTCATACCTCTAGGTACCAAAATATTAAGTAAAATGGAAACTGACATATAACTTCACTTGTATATACCCTGGCGTGACATAGGTGAAATAGAAGTGATACAGTTAATGGCAATGCTAGACCTGGAGAAACTCAGAATTCAAATCTGGCCTCAGATACCTATTAGGGGGTGACCCTAGCAAACCACCTAACTTCTCTCTAACTCAGTTTCCTCAGTGGTAAAATGGTGATAATCATAGCACCTACCTCTCAGGTTTGTGAGAATTGTAAAGCACTTACAGTGTCTGACACATAGAAGGCACTTAATAAATGCTTATTTGTTCCCTTCCTTCCTACTGATTTGCTACTGTTCACTGCTAAAGGATTTGCTAGGAGTGGGTGGTAGTAAGGAGATAGAAGAATAAGGTCAAGACAAGAGAGACATTTTGTGGCAAGGCTGGAAAGTGAATTATGTATATAAATTTAAGAAAGGCATTCTTTTCCTCTTCAAGCCCAAGACTGTTCTACAAATCAACAGATGTAAAACCTTTGATAAGTTTTCTAGAATGTATATACCACATAAATACATAGAGACTGGCATATGAGTCTTATCTTCAAAGTAGATTATAAATTTCATAGTAATATAGTGAGATACACACAGAATGTGCTTAATAAATGTTTGAATTGAACTATTTCATATCTATATCCCTAGAATAGTCGATTAATTGCATATAGGCAACACCAAATAAACATTTATTTGAAATTTAACCTTACTCCAATTCACTAAATTGTACATATCCTTTCCTCACCAATACTACCTTAAACCATTTACTCTAAGAAAGTTATAGACAGAAGGAAAGACATATATACAGGAATATTTATAGGAGCACCTTTCATTATAACAAAGAAATAAAAACAAAAGATATGTCTATCAGTTAAATGGCTAACAAATTATAGTAAAATGGAATTTTGTTGCTACATAATCCATGATGATTTTGATGTTTCACAGAAATGTGGGAAAACTTGTATTACCTTATGCATAGTAAAGGGAGCAGAATCAGGAGAACAATTTATGTGATGTCCTTCATTATCACATGAGTGGAAACAACTTTGGGAGTCTTTAGAATTCTAACCAAAGCAGCAAGGCTTCAAAAGGTGGAAGATGAAACATACTTCCCAAATTCTGGTAGTAAATTAGTGGACTGGAGGTATAGAATCAGACCTGCACTGTCAGATATGGCTAAAGCATTTATTTTGCTTTATTTACCACAAGAGAGGACTTCTATTCTAGGTTGGGAAAAGGGGGATGGAAGTTAATGGGTAGTGATAGATATGGGGTGGGGGGGAAACATTGAGAAAACTTTTTTAAAAACCTGCACAGAATAAAAAAGAAGAGGGATTCAAACAGAACAACTTTGTTACTATCTTAAGGCTCACACACAGATATGCATATATATATACATGTGTGTATACATATATAAATACATATATGCATATATAAACATATATATCAAATATATGTTTTCCCTTTAAAAACAATTTAACAGGAATCCACTATTTCCTCTTCTTTGTATCCTGAAATATTTGTTAGTAAATGAGGTAGTTATTTAACACAAAGGACAGAGTGTTGGATTTAGACTCGAAAAACTTTTTTTTTAAACCTTTACCTTCCATATTAGAATCAATACTGTGTATTGGTTCTAAAGCAGAAGAGCAGTAAGGGCTAGGCAATGGGGGTTAAGTGACTTGCCCATGGTCACACAGCTAGGAAGTGTCTGGGGCCAAATTTGAACTCCAGACCTTCCTTCTCTAGGCTTGGTTTTCAAACCACTGAGCCATTGAGCTGCCTCCTCAAAAAACTTGTGAGTTTGACTCCTGCCTGAGAGACTTACTAGTTAAGTGAACCAGGTAAAGTCACTTAACCAGAGCCTCATTTTCCTCATCTGTAAAATGAAGAAGCTGAATTTAATGGTTTTTATAGTCCCTTCCAGATCTAGATCCTAAGATAAAATTCATAATAAAAACAGAACTGAGTTAAAATTCAAGTAGACCTAGTAAATTTAAAATTTTTAGACTTGGATAAAAAGATTAGATTCATTTTAAGAATATCTGTGCTATTTATTGTCTAACATTTAAGTCGACCAACAAGTTCTCCAGTCTTAAACTAACAAGTTAAGTGTTCTAACCATCTATTGAGTTTTTTTAGGTTTGTGAACATAAAAATATTTGTAAATATAATAAAATTAATAATAATTGGCATTATTATATATAACCATATATATAATACATTATATGGTATAGAGCCACATGACAACCTTGTCACAAGCGTTTTACAGATGTTGACTGAGGCTCAGAGAGGTTACATGACTTGCCTATGGAGTTAATATCAGAGTTGAGATTTCAATCTAGTTCTTCCTCATTCCAGAAGCAGTAAGTGATCCACTGTATGGCTGTCCCACTGCCTTGTTGCTATTTCAAGGTTCTTTGACTAAATTGGAGATTAGGGAGAGAAAGGGGCCCAAAATATGCAATTTGATATCATTAGACTTATTTTTAATCTAATCCTCATAATTGTATATCTATATTGACATGTGTTCAGTGTGGCACACACTGTTGTAGGTAAGTACAACTTCACACTCTAAAGATTTGTTTACATATGGCTAAATGTTATCTTTGGACAATGTATTTAATTATGTTCACCAAATATCACATTTACTGAGCAACCCCTATATGCAGAGTATTGTGCTAAGCACTGAGAAATATATAAACCTTAAACAAGACAAGGTCTCTATCCTCATAAAGTGGCATGATCTAAGAAAAGGAATAAGGCATAAATAACTATAATACAAATTGCATTGTAAACACATTTGGAAGTTGAAAACAAAGTACTGTGTGAAGCTGGAGGAGAAAGTCATTTTAAGATAGGTCAGGAGGTGGCTCAGAGAAGGCTTCATTGAGCATCTGGCATGTTTACTCCTTTTTTTTTCTCTCCAAAAAAAGTAAAATTGACAGAGTTCATTCCTTGCTTATAACACTTAAGACAGTACAGTTGATTCAGTAGCACTTTTCTCTCAACAGCCTAAATTATTCATTTTAAGAATGGTAGGGGGGAAGGAATTTCTTCCATTTAACCTCTTGAAGACATACAGTATGTTTTTTCTCAGAAGTAGAGCCTGAGCCAGTTAGGCCCATAGATAAACATCTATGAATGAGCCAGAGATGAAAGAGTAAGCCATTTTTTGAAGTTGTTTGGGCCAATTAGAGATACCAAAGAAGGCCAGGTTCTGTGCTTGTCCCTGTCCTTCCATACCTATAGTAATATTTGCATTAAAGGGCAAGAATAGGCTCCCAAGGTTATTGATGGAGACCATATCAGTTTTAGGATCACATGTGTTTCCTTGAGGCATAAAAAATCCTAATTTCTAGATTGGGGAGGAGGGTGGAGCCAAGATGGTGGCTTAGTAGCAGCAAAAGGTGGAACTGATCTGAGAATTCTCTCAAATCCAATTTCTAGATTAATGAGTACCCCACACAGAGAAACTATTTTAAAAAAATAAATGACATCACAGCTCCTTCCTTTTCTGGGATAGTTTTGCATTTTTATTAATCATGATATGTCTTCTTTATAATAAACACCTAGGACAGGGTGCAAGGAAGAATATAGTGGAAAGTGCAAGAGATATAAAAACAAAACAAATAAATAAAAATATATTTAAAGAATAATGGTTTGTCAAAGTATGCTTTCCTTCCTTGAGGCCCCAATCTGGCCTATTTGTGTAGAAGTAATGCAATCCTTTCCTAAGTCAAGGAAAGGTGTTTAATTCTCCAAGTTCAGTAACTTTAGACCAAAACAGGTTTGAAACTGGGAAGGATGCCAAAGAGATTTCTTTTCAGTTGGCTTCTGCTTTGCTCCCTTTTTTTTTTTTGTGCAGGAGAATCACTGAATAGTTAGAAATTTGCTTTAAGACATAAGAAATTTAGGTATACATAAAATTACATTGAAGGTTATATTTGCCTGGTCATTTAATTTAATTTAATTTAATTTATTAAATATTTTTCCATGTGTCCATGATTCATTTTTTCCCTTCCCTCTTTCCTCCCCCCTCCCAGAGCTGACAAGCAATTCCACTGAGTTGTACAAATGTTGTCATGATACCTATTTCCAAATTATTCATTTTTGCTAGTGATTTTTTTAAAGCCTAAACTCAAAATCACATATCCATATATACATGTGATGTGATGTCATATGTTTTGCTTTTGTATTTCTACTTCCATAGTTCTTTCTCTCAATGTGGATAGCATTCTTTTACATAAGTCCTTCAGGAGTGTCCTGGCTTGTTGCATTGCTACTAGTAGCAAGGTTCATTACCTTGGATTTTTCCACAATGTTTTGCTTTCTGTATACAATGTTCTTCTGGTTGTGCTCATTTCACTCTGCATCAGTTCACTGAGGTTCTCCCAGTTCATATAGAAAGCCTCCAGATCATCAATCCTTATAGCACAATAGTATCACCATCATATACCACAATTTGATCAGCCATTCCCCAATAGAGGGATACCTCCCCTCATTTTCCAATTTTTTGCCACCACAAAGAGCATGGCTATGAATATTTTTGTATAAGTATTTTTCCATATTATCTCTTTGGGGTACAAATGCAGCAGTGTTATTGCTGGATCAAAGGGTATGCATTCTTTTAAAGCCCTTTGCACATAATTCCAAATTGCCTTCCAGAATTTGCCTTGTCATTTTAAAGAGAGATCACACTAATGGCACTAAAATTAAAATTCCACTAAGAGTAGAGGAGAATTGCAAAAATAGTAGAGTAGAAAGAAGCAGTACAACTACTACTCTCCCCCCTACAACTACTCTATTAAAAAAAATTTTTTTAATTACATGTAGAAACAATTTTTGACAATTGTTTTCTGACATTTTGTGATTCAGACTCTCTCTACTCCTCCCTCTCCTAGCCCCCAGACAGTAAATAGTTGGATAGAGGTTATACCAGTGCTTTCATGTAATGTGTATTTCCAAAAACAACTACTCTAACAAAGTCCTAGAAAGGCCACTGCTGATTCGAGATCAGGAAATCCAAGGAATAGAGTCACAAAAAGTTATTCTTCTAGCACAGGTGAGTATAGAGAAATAGAAAGGTTAGTGGGTACTTGGAACAGGGTAATGCTAGGAAGGCATACTACAGAGAGAGGCTGTGTAGAGCCTTCCTTTAAAAAAGATTTTTCAAAATTATCTTTAAATGAAATGAAAGGTGACATGAAAGAAATGAAAGATTTGGAAGAAAGACTTGGAAAGCTTAAAAGAGGTTCAAAAGTCTCACCCAACAAAAGATGACTTGAAAAATTAGAATGGGCCAAATAGAAGCTAATGACTTGATGAGACAATAAGGAAAATTTAAAGTCAAGATACTGAAAAAATTAAAGAAAATGAAAGGTTTCTCATATAAAAAACCACTAACTTGGTGATTCACTTAAGAATCATTAGACTTTGGAGTAGTTGGGGTAGCTCAGTGGATTGAGAGCCAGGCCTAAAGATGGGAGGTCCTAGGTTCAAATTTGACGGCAGATACTTCCTAGCTGTGTGACCCTGGGCAAGTTACTTAACCCCCATTGCCTACCCTTACCACTCTTCTGCCTGAGAACACAGCATTGTTTCTAAAGTGGAAGTTAAGGGTTTAAAAAAAAAATCATTAGATTACCTAAAAGTCAGGTCCAAAAGAAGAGTCTGGACAGTGTACTTCAAGAAATCATGAAAGAAAATCACCTGATCTATTACAGAGGGCCGCAGTAAAAACAAAGAATTCACTGATCATCTCTTTAAAGAAATTCAAAAATAAAAACTCTCAGAATCATCAGTGTTAAAGTCCAAAGCTTCCACCTGAAGTATCAAGGATTACACCATCAGGATGAAACAAGATTTAAGTAGCTACTACTATAACAAAACAGAAATCTTGGAATATGATATTCTAAAAGGCCAAAAAACATATAGGCTTATGACCAAAAAATAATTTAGTGAGCAAAAGTGAATGTAAAACTACAAGGATATTTTATTTATTTTATTATTATTTTTTTAAACCCTTAACTTCTGTGTATTGGCTCCTTGGTGGAAGAGTGGTAAGGGTGGGCAATGGGGGTCAAGTGACTTGCCCAGGATCACACAGCTGGAAAGTGTCTGAGGCTGGATTTGAACCTAGGACGACCTCCTTCTCTAGGCCTGACTCTCAATCCACTGAGCTACCCAGCTGCCCCCTACAAGGATATTTTTAAAATAAACTTTTAATGAAACAAAGAACTTTTCTGAACATTCCAGATGAAAAGACTAGAGCAGAGGAGGAACTTGGATTTACAAAGGAATGAAAAGAAACATAAATATGTACATATTAGCAAGTAACTGGAAGGTTCCAAACAAGAACAAAATGTTTACATTCAAATAGAGGAAGATAATAGGCCCATTCCTTATTTAAAAAATTAGAAAACATTGGAATAAAAGATTTCCTTAAAGTAATAAGGGGCATCTATCTAAAACCCTCATTATAATGGAATAAATTAGAATCCTTCTCAATAAGATCAAGGGTGACACAAGAATGCCCACTATTACTACTACAATTTAATATTATATTAGAAACACTAGCTTTAGCAATAAGAGCAGAAAAAAATTGAAGGAATTAGAACAATGAGGAAACAAAACTATCACTATTTGCAGATGATATGATGGTACACATGGGGCACTCTAGAGAATCAACCAAAAAAGAATAAAAACAATAAACAACTTTAGTAAAGTTGCAGGATACAAAATAAATCCATCAGCATTTCTGTTTATCACCAATAAAGTTCAGCAGGAAGAGATAGAAAAGGAAATTCCATTTAAAATAACTGTAAACAATAAGATACCTGTGATTATATTTATAATACCTACCAAAACCAACCCAGCACATGAACACAATTACATAACACTTTTCACACAAATAAAGACAGACCTAAACAATTGGAAAAATGTGAATTGCTCAAGGATAAACTGAGCCAATATATTAAAAATAACAATCCTCCCTAAACTAATTTACTTATTCAGTGTCATAACAACCAAACTAGTTCCAAATTATTTCCTAGAGTAAGAAAAAATAATAACAAAATTTATTTGGACGAATAAAAGGTCAAGAATATCAGTGGAGGGGGTAGCTGGGTGGCTCCATGGATTGAGAGTCGGGCCAAGAGACAGGAGGTCCTGGGTTCAAATCTGACCTCAGACACTTCCTAGCTGTGTGAACCTGCGCGAGTCACTTAACCCCCATTGCCTAGCCCTTATGGCTTTTCTGCCTTAGAACCAATACCCAGTATTGATTTTAAGACAGCATGTAAGGGTTAAAAAAAAGATATCAATGGAATTAATAAAAAAAAATATGAAGGAGGCCTAGCTTCATCAAAATATACTACAAAGCAGAAACAGAGTAGTAGATCAGTGGAATAGTTAGAAAATCAATACACAGTAGTTAATGGCCATAGTAACCATGTGTTCAATGAACCCCAAAATTCAAGCGTTTGGGGAAAGAACTCACTATTTGACAAAAATTGGTGGGAAAACTGGAAAACAATAAGGCAGAACTAGGCATAGACCAACATTTCATACCATACACCAAGACAACATCAGAATGGATATTTGATCTAGAAATAAAGGGTGACACTATAAACAAATTAGGGTAACATGGAAAAAGTTTACCCATTAGACTTACAGATAAAGGAAGAATTTATGATCAAACAAGAGACAGAGAACATTACAAAAAATGAAATGAATAATCATGATTGCATCAAATTAAAGAATTCCTGTACAAACAAAATCAGTGCAGCCAAAATTGGAAGGGAAACAACAGATTGGGGGAAAAAATTTTGTAGATGTCTCTGACAAAGGCTTCATTTCTCAAATATATAGAGAACTGAATCAAATTTATGAGAATACAAAGCATTCTCCAAATGATAAATGGTCATAGGGTTTTATAAAAATAATGTGGAAAAACTGTAAAAATAATAATGAATGAATTGATTATGGACATACTGATTTGATACTTTGCTTGCTGTGCTTACAAAGTATCTTCAGTTTACATAAGTGAAATGAAGCTCATAAGTGAACTTTTCTTCAGGGCCAGGTGCAAAGACACTAACGAGATGTGTGTTATACAAAAATAAACTATTTATTGAGAAATAAGGATATAAAAGAATTTCTAACTCTAAGGGATTCTAACACCACCCAAAATAAAATGCTCTGGTTCCACAAGGAACCACTTCTCCTGTTTCCACAGGCTACACTGATCCTTCCTGATCTGACTAACCCAAATTTTTCTTATTGTACAGTAAACTAACACTATTATCCTTATACAATGTATATAATTCTTAACTTTGTCTCCACATTATAAAAATAACAAAGGCCAGCTGGCTGAGCCTCAGCAAGAACCAAGTTAGGACTCTGAGCCTTAGCAGACTCAGAGTCCAAACCAAAAACCAGGTCTTTCTTTGGTCTTTTCAGAGATAAAACAATTTATGAAATAGCAATAGACAGTCACTACTGTTTCCCAAGTTGGAAAAGGAAATCACTTAGCTCCTTCAGGTTTTTCCCTCCTTTCCTTTGTCGACATGGAATCTAGAGTTCCCAAACTTGTGGCTTAGTGAGGTATGATGAACCCCAAGTTTAGAAATAGTTTGTGGGTTGAAGACCCCCAAAGCTTGTGCTTGTTCCCTGTTCCCATGAGAATCCACCCTGAAGGGAATCTCAGGCTAGCAGTTGCAGACTGAATAATGGACCCTGGGGTAAATGCTAAATACCCTTTTGTCCTAGGTAGTCTTCCCCATTGTATCTGAGACCCTTGCCCAGGAGGACACACCTGGGCAGGGACCATCCTTTGGTATCCATTGTGTAAGCAGTCCCTTTCCCCTACACCCTAGCTTCTAGCTATGATCCCTTTCTCTAGCTAGATTGTATCCTGTCAGTATAATGTCAATCATCTCTCCCAGCCCCTGGATCTTCCCAAATGGTATATAAGTTCCCCAATTTCCTTTGTTCTGGGGAGTCGTCATCTAGCGCGGTGGCACTCCCAGGGGGATCAGGGAGCAGAGCGAAGCAGTGTTCATTTAGACTCTGCACAAGGCGCAGCTCTGCATAAAAGGCCAAGTAGCCCTCATCCCCCTTTCCCTTGATTAAAGAGTGGTTTTATGACTATTTAATAGTTCTGCGTTTTTTCTAAGTTAACAGAATGAACTGTTGGGGGCAGCTGGGTAGCTCAGTGGATTGAGAGTCAGGCCTAGAGACAGGAGGTCCTAGGTTCAAATCCGGACTCAGACACTTCCCAGTTGTGTGACCCTGGGCAAGTCAGTCACTTGATCCCCATTGCCCACCCTTACCACTCTTCCACCAAGGAGCCAATACACAGAAGTTAAGGGTTTTAAAAAAAAAAGAATGAACTGTTGGAATCTGATTTCAGATCAAAACATTCCATCCTTCACTTTATTTCCTTCATGAGTTTTTTATTCCATATGTGATATATGTCTTCAGTTACAACATGGAGAATACAGAAATGTGTATTACATGAAAGCACTGGTATAAACTATATCAATTTGCTGCCTCAGAGAGCAAGCAAAGGAGAATTTGATTTGCAAAATGTCAGAAAACAATTGTCAAAAATTGTTTTTACATGTAATTGTTTAAAATTTTTAATAAAATAAACAAATAAAACAAAATAGGAAAAACATAGGAACAAATGGATCTTTCTTTAAAATTATTAGTATCTAAAGCCAAGAACAAGCTTTATTTATAATAGGGATAAGCTACAAACTTTTGCAATCACAGGTGAATCAAGGATGACCATTATAACCATTTCCATTTAATACTGTACTAAAAATACTAGGAAAGTAATAAGAGAAATCAAAGGAATATGCACTGGCAAAGAAGAAACAAAAGGATCATTTTTGCAGATGATATAATAGTTTCCCTACAGAACCCTTCAGAGTCAACTAAAATATTAATCACGACATTTAACAACTTCAGCAAAATTGTAGGTATAAAACCCATATGATCATCAGCATTTCCCTGTTTTAGCAATAAAATCCAATGGAGACAGAAAGAGAAATTTCATTGAAAATAATTAGACTATATAAAATACTTGGCAGTCTACCTGCCAAAATATATAGGTACTACAATTGCACACACATAAAGACAAAGCTATATAATTGGAGAAATCAATTGGTTCTTGGGTGGGTTGAGCCAATATAACAAAAATAACAATGTGACCTAAACTAACTTACTTATTCAGTTCCATAACAAACTGCCAAAGAATTGTTTTTTAGAGCTAGAAAAATAATTGTAAAATTCATTTGGAAGAATAAAATATCAAGAATATCAGGGACATCAATGAAAAAATGGGAAGGAAGAAGAGAGCCTTAATAGTATTAAATCTCTAATTATACAGGGTTGTAATCTTTAAAACAATTGAGTACTGAGAAGGAGCTAGGTTGCTCAGAGGATAGAGAGCTAAGCTTGGAGATAAGAGGTACTGGATTCAAATATGGCCATAGATACTTCTTAGCTATGTGATCTTGGGCAAGTCACATAATCCCAGTTGCCCAGCTCTTACCATTTTTCAGCCTTGGAACTGATCAGTTCCAAGAAAGAAAGTAAAGGCTTAGAATTTACTGAGTAAGAAATAGAAAGATTGATCAATGAAATAGATTAGGTACACAATTTACAAAAGCACATAAGAGTAGTCTAGTGTTTGATAAACCCAAAGATTGAATTGTGTGTTGGCTAAGGGTGGATAAGGGTTTGGGGAAGAGGGAAAGAACAAGAAATATGTAACTAGGAGAAAATATTCAAAATAAAAACAATTTTAAATTAAAAAAAAAAATAAACCCAAAGATCCCAGGTATTGGGATCTTACTATTCAACAAAAACTGTGAGAAAATCAGAAAAGCAATCTGGCAGAAACTAGATATAGATCATCTGACATCTAAACCAAAATAAGCTCAAAATGGGTACATGAGTTAGACATAAAGAATAATATAAGTAAATTTGTGGAGCATGGAAAAATTACTTTGTTAGAACTATGGCTCGGGGAAGAGTTCATGTTCAAAGAAGAGACAAAGAAGTTCATGGGAGGTAAAATGGATAATTTTTGATTCCATGAAATTAATTTTTTTTTATCAAAATAGAACCACAGCATCTAAAATTAGAAGAAAAACTAGAAATGTGGAGGGGTGAAAAGTATCTCTGATTAGCATCTCATTTCTAAGATATCTAGGAAACTAAGTCAAATTTACATTTTCCAAATAACAAATGGTCAAAGGATATGAATAGTCAATTTTCAAAAGAAATCCAAATTATCACTACTCATGAAAAAAATGCTCTAAATCACTAATACTTAGAGAAATGTAAATTTAAAAAACTCCAAAGTACCCTTTCATACCTCTCAGATTAGAAGTTGACAAAAAAGAAAAATGACAAATGCTAGAAGGACTGGAAAATGGGTTTGGTGAAGCTGTGAACTGATTTAGCCATCTGTAAAACAATTTAGAATTATGCCCCAAATCTACTAAAATATGCATACCATTTTACCTTGAAATACGAATACTATTTCTATATCCTCAAAGAGCTCAAAAGGAAGAAAAATACTAACATTTATTTCTCTACAGATTTCTCATTGTAGCACTTAAGCTTCTTTAAAAGTATAGTTTGATTTTCTTCTATCCATTAAGCAGTATTATAGCATTCTTTAAAACAATAAAGTTCTATTTCTTTTTAAATGTTTTACAAAGCTCAGACTTTTTGTTTTAAAATGTTATTCTCTCACTTTTGTCAAGTTTTATTGTAGTTGAATAACGAAGGACCAGAGAATGGCTTTCTTATTCTGACATCCTTAACCTCTTATTCTAGAATCAGTTTTTTCTCAGATCTTAAAAGACCAAGAGAATCAAGGAACTCTGTCTACCTATCCATCCATTCATCTATCTATCATCTAGTTACGTGTGTCATTGTTCGACTCTATGAACCAAATAAAAAAATAAATGAGTTAGTAAACTGCTTTTGTTCAGGTTATTATTCTAAAAATAATGACTTGTCTAACAGCTGGTTGATGTTATGATGATACTCTTTAAAGAAATCACAATGGTAGTTTTCCATGCTAGGAAAGTTATAAATTGTGCTTGTATTTACTCTCTTATTTCTAGGGCTATCCAGTTGGATATTAGGTGAGGAGTCAGAAAGATGGGAGCTGATGGCTCATTAATGAGTTTAAAACTTTAGAGTTGACAAATACTGATCTTATGCCAGGAGATCTAGATTTCTGTTCCATTTTTAAAATGTTAAGTCAAAGAGTCCACAAGCATTTATTAAGTACCTACTATATACCAGGCACTGTATTAAGTGCTGGAGACACAAAGAAAGACAAAAACAGTCCCTCCCTCTAGGAGCTCACTATCCAATAGGAGAGACCATGTGTACTTTCAGAAAGAGGTAATATATAGCATAAATTGGAAATAGTCTCAGAAGGAAGGCACTAGCATTAAGGAGTACCAGGAAAGGATTTTTTCAGAAAGTAGGATTTTAATTGAGGTATGAAAGAAGCTCAGTTTCCTAATCTTTAAAATGAGAGGTTTGAATGAGACTATCTCTAAGATCTTTGCAACTTCTAAATCCTGTAATAGATGATCCTAGTTGAACCTTGAAAAAAAAGTCTCCTTTACAATGTCCTCAAGCACTCAAAGTTTTATCATTTTTATATAGGCATGATCAATGTGTATATCCTTGTCATTTTTTTCATTGTTTCATACAAACTTTTCCTCATAGCTTTAAAATCCTCATATTTGTCATTTACATAACACAATAATATTCCATTATAATGGGATAACTATTCAGCCATTCTTCCAAAAATAAATAATATTGGTTGTTTCCAGTTTTTCATATTTTTCAGAATCTAGTCCTAGTCATAAGATCACTGGGCCAAAAGGTTGGACAAACCATTCTCCAAAAGTATTGTATCAAGTTAAAATCCTAACAATAATGTTTCTTCCTCATAGGGTTACCAAAATTCAATTTTGCTATTTGTGACTATTTTTTCAATGATATATTTAAGACGGTACTTAAAAGTTGGTTTAATTTGTACTTCTTTGATTGCTAGACTGTTCCAATACATTTGTCAAGTGATATTTATGTGTGTTTGCTCTTCCAAAATCTGTTCATATGCTTTGATCATTTATCTTTAAGGGAATGGGTATTACTTTTATAAAATTATAATAGTTCCTTATGATACTGGGCACCATACTTTTATCAGCTACAGTTATGAGATAAATTTTCCTCAATTTGCCTTCCTTTGTCTATTTTTTTATATTTCAAAGAAAATGTTAGTTCTTTGATTCAGTGAAGTGTAACATAATATTACAATCTTTTAGAGTGAATTTGAAGTAAAATAATATTTTATATTTATTGGCATATTGCAATCTGCTGTAAAAATCTCCCATCCTTCAACAGCTTCTAGTCTTCAATCTATTTATAAAAGTTGGGCAAATGTCACTATAATAGTTTTTTGTACCTAACAGCTGTTTTATATCTCTAGGAGGGTAGAAATGAACAGACCACACTTTGATCTTTCCCTTTTTTGGGGATTTAAAACAACATTTAAAAAAATGCCACCAGGCAATGACAAAATATTTTTGGATGGTATGGGTAATGATATCAAAGTTGTACTCTGTAACAAATATGTAGGCTTGGGCCTGAGCCAACTAAATAAAGTCAAATGCACAATAAGTTACAGATGTCAGTTTGATAAGTTATTTACTTTGGAGCAAAACCAACCTATTCTATCAATGATAAAACATCCTTCAACAATTTTTTTAATTCTTTTTCCTACATGAATTGAAGCATATGCTTCAAAACCAACCTAAAGGAATTCAAAACACAGGAAAATTAATCAGTCAACAAAAGCAAAATTTTCAATGTCTTTCACTCTACAAAGAAAATAAAAAGAAGCTATTTTTTTTAGAAAGCATAGTTCCTTTTTTTTTTTTACTGTATGGAGCTACAATTCACATGATAGAAATGCACAGAATAGCAGTTGGTCATAAGATGTTATAGAGAGCCAAGTAGAATGGGATTTTCTAAGTTCAAATATGAAATGGATTCTTTCAAACCATACTTGCAATACTCTAAAGTTAGACTATGTCCATCTGGCAAACATTTCAAAATCTACACATATTGCCCCAATTAGAAGATCTTGTTTTTTTAAAAAATAAAGAACAGGAAAAGTGATTTTTTTAAAAAATCATACTTATGATACTGATAAAGAGATTTTCCAATTAGAGGATTTGATATTTTTAAAAGTTGTGAGATTTAATGTAAACTTGACTTTCAACTTTTCAGTTGAAAGTAGTTATACGGTATTCATTTAAAAAAAGAGGCAGAATGACTAAAATAAACTTTTTTAGAGTAGGGATTGTTAACTTAGAAAAAACGCGGGACTATTAAATAGTCATAAAACCACTCTTTAATCAAGGGAAAGGGGGATGAGGGCTACTTGGCCTTTTATGCAGAGCTGCGCCTTGTGCAGAGTCTAAAGGAACACTGCTTCGCTCTGCTCCCTGATCCCCCTGGGAGTGACACAGCGCTAGATGACCACTCCTAGGGACAAAGGAAATTGGGGAACTTATATACCTTTTGGAAAGATCCAGGGGCTGGGAGAGATGATTGACATTATACTGACAGGATACAATCAAGCTAGAGAAAGGGATCATAGCTAGAGGCTAGGGTGTAGGGGAAGGGGCTACTTACACAATGGATACTAAAAGATAGTTCCTGCCCAGGTGTGCCTTCCTGGGCAAGGGTCTCAGATACAATGGGCAAGACTACCTAGGACAAAAGGGTATTTAGCATTTACCCTGGGGTCCATTATTCAGTCTGCAACTGCTAGCCTGAGATTCCCTTCAGGGTGGATTCCCTTGGGAACAGGGAACTAGCACAAGCTTTGGGGGTCTCCAACCTACAAACTATTTCTAAACTTGGGGTTCATCATACCTCACTAAGCTACAAGTTTGGGAACTCTAGATTCCATGTCGACAGGATAATCTTTTTTTTGTGTGTCTCCATGGCTTAGCAGGGTGCCTAGCACACAATCAAAGTTTAATAAATGTTTACTGACTGACAGTATGATTTAATGTAGCATTTTTTAAATGATGGTTACAACAACATGAATAAGATATCCCTAAGAAAAGGTAGAGATACTAATGATATCTTACATTTAAAAATATTAGTTATGAATTTCTTTTTCAGTTTAGACCTGTTATTGTATTGGTACAGGGAGCTCCCAGTGAGGAAACTCCACTTGAGCAGTAGAATTGCTTGGTGCAATAAGTGATTTGTCTAACATCTTAAAGATATCATACTTGAAACCAAAGCTTCCTGATTAGCCCCCTAATCCATTCATTATACATTTATACATTAATTATACAATACCACACTATCTAAAATTATACATAAAAAATCTCTCATCTGTGACTATCATTGAATATGAAAATAGACCTGATCTGTATTTTGTGTCAAATTTTCCCATCTTGCCATCTCAGAGTTTGCACCCAGGTCCCCTGGATGAGGTTGTGTCAATATATTCCAAGGGCTGAGTGTCCAGGGTCTAATGAGTTTGAGAAGTAAACACTGATGTAGTGGAAAGAACAGGAATTAAAGACCTAACTTTAGCTTTTTATTAGCTGTATGACCTTGGGCAAGTCAAAAGCTCTCTGAGATTTAGTTCCATCATAAGATTATTATCAACTGGAAAATATTTCATAAGTGGGAACCATAATATAATATAATCATTATTTTGCTAGATAAGAATTAAAGGTACATTAGATATATTCAATAAAACTAAATAAAATTGCAAACTCAGATATCTCACTTTCCCTTTAAACTTCCTATCAAGACTTCTGGTTTAGATAGTTCATTTGAAGGACTGAAAGATGTCAGAAAGCTAAAGGAAAATAGAGGTGAGCAACAGGATAAAGCAATGAATAAGTTGTAGCAGAGATCAAGATAGGAAAAAAGAAGGAATAGATTGGGAAATATCAGAATATTTGGACATCCATATAAATCAGATAAATTCCCTGTCCCAAGACCACTGGACATATTTAGCAGAATTCAATAACTAGAAGATGCTTGTGAAAATTCTTTCAGATCAAACTTTCCTTAATTAATTCAACAATATTTTATTAAATGCCTATAATGTGACATTTACTGCATTAAGTTCTATGTTACAAATGTGAATATATGTCTAAGTAAAATGTTCCAGAAAGTCAATTAGTAGTAAGAATAAAAGTAATAAATAATAGTAAGAATAAATGCTCCTAGCCTTCCTATATAGATGGAGCCAAATTTAGAAAAATGTTTGTGTAAGAAAGGATGCTTCATTGAGACTACAGCAAAAGCTGAAGGTCTTGGGAGGTGGGGTTTGGAGGGGTGGGACTAAAACACAGACACTGAATTGTAGAAGGGAAAGCCTTCAGATACAAAACGGTATTTCCCGGGCTAAGGGTGGGCAGCTTAATTCTAAATAGAGGCCAGCAGAAGAATGAACTTGCTTCCAAGGCACAGACTGCCTCTATATTTTTGTCTCTAGCAATTCATATTCAAAAGATACCCAAAAGAGTAAGGAAGATGAAACAGACTGAATTGAAATTAATCCCTTCAAGGCAACACAAGGTGGCTAACTGAGGAAAGAGGCTTTTGAACCATGAAGAATTTGTCCAAGAGGGGAGGTAAGACTGCTTCCATCTCTTCAGACTAAACCCAGAAGACGAGAGGATGGAGCATCCAACTGAGATCTTTTAAAGAAAAGCCCAAGGTCAAAGCAATCTACCTGACCCATCCATGTGGCAGTTGCCAACCAGGTGCCTGACCCAGTCCAGCAGCAGTAGAACCTAATCATGGCCAGCACAGTAAGTGAGTGATATGTTTCACCTAGTACAGGAGCAGATTGTGTTATTCAGCTGAGACACTGAAAGTGAGGAGTCCAGCTGAGCCACCAGTCCCACACTGACACTATATCATGTAAAGGGGACAGTTCAGCTAAAAAGCAGAGCAACTCATCCATCATGACACCATGTCCTGCACTGAAAGCTGTGAGGATTAGCCAGGGAGAAAATACCCTAAGTATTGCTTTGACTACATCACACAAATTTTGATATGTTGTCTCATTGTTGTCATTATCTTTAATGAAATTATTGATTGGTTTTATGATTTGTTCTTTGATTTACTTGTTCTTTATCACTGGTCATTTAGTTTTCAATTACTTTTTAGTTTATGTTTTAAAGGCCCTCTATTACCTATAATTTTTATTATATTATAGTTCAAAAATGTGTTTAATGTGTTTGCTTTTCTGCATTTGTGAGGTTTTTATACCCTAATGCTTGTTCAGTTTTTGTGAAGGTATCACACACACTTCAGAAATGAGTCTACTCTTTTCTCTTCTCATTTAATATTCTCCAGAGGTCTATCAAATCTAAGTTTTCTGAAATTCTATCCATCTCCTCAGCGTCTTGTTTCTTTTATGGTTATGTTTATCTAGGTCTGATTCTCCTCAAGTAGAGTTTTATAGTCTATTTCCTACTGTAACTCATTTAACATTTCCCTTTAGAATCTGGATGCTAGGCCATTTGGTTCAATACGATTTCAGTTCTGATATTAATTCAGTTTGTGGTACCCAGTTCCTTTAAGTCCCAGCTAAAATCTCATCTCCTCTGAGGAGTCTTTCCTCATCTCCTTTAATGCTAGTGCCTCCTCTCTCGAAGATCTACAATTTAATTTGTACATATGTAGCATCGGGCAGTTGGAGTCCTGGTATAAAAAACCAGGTCACCCCTCTCAGAAACATGGATGCTACACATATCTTATTTGCACATGATTAGTTGTGTTTTTTTTTATTTTTTTTAATCTTTTTTTAAACATTTATTAATATTTGTTTTTAACATGGTTACATGATTCATGCTCCTACTTTCCCCTTCACCCCCTACATCTCCCCCCGCCATGCCGACACACATTTCCACTGGTTTTATCATGTGTCATTGATCAAGACCTATTTCCAAATTGTTGGTGGTTGCATTGGTGTGGTAATTTCGAGTCTACATCCCCAATCATGTCCCCCCCAACCCATGCGTTCAAGCAGTTGTTTTGCACATGATTAGTTTTATGCTGTCTCCTCATGCAGACTATGAACACCTTGAGAGAAAAACCCAATTTTGTGTTTTTGTTTTTGCTTTTCTTTGTATGAGTTTGACACCACTGATCCGGTGGATGGAGTACAGCATTTAAATTCTACAAGAGCTGGGTTCTAATCTCACCTCAAATACTTACCAGCTGTGTGACTCTGGGGCAAATCATTTAATTTCTCTCTGCTTCAGCTCCTTCACCCATAAAAAGAGGAGATTGAACTCAATAGTCTCTCAGGTCCCTTCCAAATCTAAATCTGTGATCCTAATTGTGAGGGATAAAAATGACAGAGTCCTCTCAGGGAAATACATCTGGCTGAGCCAATAGCAAGCCAGGCTTTTGTTTCCCTAATAAGGCAGTCTATCCTCTGGTTGGTTAAAGGCAGTGAAGGTGAACCTTTTAGAGATGGAGTGCCAGGCCACGCCCTCATCCCACACCCGGGACCATGTGCCATGCCCCTCCCCCCCAGGGAGTGCTGGGCCCCGCCTTACCCCACACTGGCAAGGGAGGAAGTTCTCCCATGAGGCAGCTGGGCAGAGGGGCCCCGATGTGAGAAATGTCCTCAGGCACGGTGGAAAGGGGGAAGGGAGCAGCTCTGCCTTTCTAGTAATGAACACTGGAGTGCGGGCCTCACATGTGCCCACAGAGAGCTCTGTGCGCCCTCTTTGGCCCCCATGCTATAGGTTTGCCATCGCTGGTTAAAGGCCTCCAGACCGTGTAGGAACATAAGACCCAACTAAGATTGAGACAGTCCTTGCCTCCATTGGTTGAAGGGTTACAGGTGAAGGCGGAGAGATAGGATGGAAACAGTCCCTGTTCTGATTGGCCAACTCACTTGAATAATTAAGATAATTGAGTGTGTGAATCGTGCATTTTGATTGGTTAGCTCTCCTTTAACTTGTAACTCTCTAATGACCAGCCAGTGGTAAAGGAGGGGAAGGACCGTCTTTCCTCCGAAAGCAGGATAAAAGAAAGGGGCTACGAGCCAGAATTTTACACTCTCTCGGCTGTCACTCTTGTAACACTGACCTGCAAGTGCCCAGAGGTCGTTCCTGTCACATATTACTGTTTGATGTGTATATAATGCCTTAAGGTTTCCAAAGTATTTTATATAGTGTCTCATATCTTATTATTATAAGTAAATGTTACACAATTAAGAGCTATTACTAGAAGCTTTGGGGGAAATGTTGTTGTACCAAAACTTAAATGGTCCTAGTATAATAAAATCATAAGCAGAATTGGTTCTAAAGCAGAGGAGCAGTAAGGGCTAAGCAACTGGGATTAAGTGCCTTGCCCAGCGTCACACAGCTAGGAAGTATCTGAGGCCAGATTTGAACCCAGTTCCTCTTGACTCCAGGTCATCCACTAAGCCACCTACCTGTCCCTGGGGGTTTCAATTTCAAGTGCAGATGAAACCCAGTATTTGCACTGGCTCCTCCATTAGAGTGGGAGCTCCTGGAAAGCAGGGACTGCTTTTCTTTTCTCTTTGTATCTCCTGAACTTAGCCCAGTGCTTTGTCATTATAAGTGTTTAATAAATGCATTTTCATCCCACATTCATTATTGTTCTTAGTTAGCCACGGTCTCATAGCCAGGAAGTAGTGGGGCTATAACCTGAACCTAGTTCTTGGGATTTCATAAACCAGTAAAAGCCCTTTCTTCTACACCTCAACACTATTCTAACAATAAAACTGTAATCTTAAAACCCACATCACTGTTTCTTTTTTTTCACATCACTGTTTCTAGTCAGAGGACCTGGGTGCAAATTTTGCTTCAGGCAGTTTCACTTGGTCAAGTCACTTAATCACCTTGTACCTCATTTTCCTAATTCATAAAATGAGGGGGTTGAACTAGACAAATAATGTCAAAAAGAAAACTGGGAATGGGGAAGTGAAGTACAACTAAATTCTTTTTAAGGATCCCGGCTGGCCACATACTGACTTAGAAAACTCCATATTAACTATCTACATTCTATTGTATTTTGATTTATTTTGTAAAATATTTCCCAATTACATTAAAAAAAACACCCTTGTCTTCCATCTTAGAATCAATACTGTGTATTGGTACCAAGGCAGAAGAGCAGTATGGGCTAGCCGCTAGGCAATGGGGATTAAATGACTTGTCCAGGGTCATACAGCCAGAAAGTGTCTGAGGTCGGATTTGAACCCAGGATCTACTTACTATCTCTAGGCCTTGCTCTCAATCCACTGAACCACTTAGTTGCCTCCCTCCCCATTATATTTTAATTTGGTTCAGCTGCACTAGGGGATGTTGCAACAAGGCTAGTCTTGTGTTTGTTTGACACCTCTGCTCTGGACAGTCTTCCAGTTCTATCTAGTTCTATGATCCTTTATCCCCCAAAGAAAGTTTGGTTCTAACCTGGTCTAAATTAGGATGGATCTGGTATTTCTGATTCTGACTCTTGAGTCATCCCTATCCCCAATCCAGAGAACCCAGAGAAGGTAGATTCAATTCCAGGATTACACAAAGTTCAAAAACTTCACCGGGAGTAAACTGAATATGTCCAAATAACTGGATTTCAAGCCTACATTGAACATAGCTGGACTCCCAGTCAAGTTCTTGCAAATGATAGTCTCCCAGGGACTCTTCACATCAGAGATGATTTAGGTTCAAAGTTAGAGCCAAAAGGGAATTTTAGAGTTTTCTTTTACCAATAGAATACCTGCTAATGGAAAACTTTTTGGAGTTGGTGGAAAGGGTTGAAAGGAAGGGGAGTAGTGAGGTGTTCATTTTTCTTTCACTTACCTCTTGAAATTAAAAAAAAAACAAGTATTCAACAAACATGTATTATTATTATTATGTGCAATTATTATTATGTGCAAGGTCCACCTGGTGATGAGCTGGTGAGAAAGAAGAATATGAAAATACAGTCCCTGCCCTTATAATCTAGCAGACAGAAAAACACTATTATACAAAAATAAGTCACTATGAAAGTCCCCTTTTGTAAAAGTTAATGAATGCAAATATTTATCCAATTCATCACTTCATCTTCATTAAATCAGCAGAATTAATCACTGAACTGTTTTTCTATTAATTACAGAAACTATACAGATGCAGTTCTGATGAAGAGCTCATTCTATCTTTGTGAACTGAGACTGAGCCATCTAGGCCAAAAAAAAAAGCTATTTAAGAAAAAAAATCCACCTCACAATATTTTCTCTCCATTCCATTTTATGGATAAAGAATGAAATGGTCATCAATGGAAAACGATTTCTTGCTCTTGAGGAAAAAAAACCAAGAACTTTTTAAAAGCATGAACTGAAGAAAATAGAGTGATTTTATTTTAATTTTATTTCATTTATTCTAATGAATCTTTCCTTATGAATGCGGAGCCAGTTGTATTACAAAAGATCTGTTCTTATCTCAAATATTTTATACTGTTTTCCAGGTTCAATGGATCAAAATGCACCTTGGCAAATCACCAAGGACTGACTCTGTTTCATCTTTAATGAGTTATGAAATTCTTATAAGAACTTTAGCACAAAAATAGAGAGATTTTAAAGATGCAGTTCTTTTATTACAATGTATGCAAAGTCATTTATGTTGGAGAAATAATAGA
This sequence comes from Gracilinanus agilis, assembly GCF_016433145.1. NCBI lineage: Eukaryota > Metazoa > Chordata > Mammalia > Didelphimorphia > Didelphidae > Gracilinanus > Gracilinanus agilis. The sequence continues at coordinate 145,424,378 of NC_058130.1, forward strand.
CTTTTAAAATACATTAATCTTAAATTTTGCACTAATTCCATTAATTAATTTTCATACATACTTCTTGCTTACTAAAAATTAAATCAACATAATTCAGAATAAAGAATGTATGGATTAAGTAACAATCATAGAAAGCATAGTATTGTAGAGTTAAAAAGGAATCATGGAATGGAAATAACTTCTATTAAAACTGACAAGTAGCAGTTCAATCTCTACTTTTATACCATTATTAATAATTTTTTTAGTTTTTATTAGTTATGGAATCCATTCTACTTCTGGTCAGCTCTGATGGTAAGGAAATTTTCCTTGATATATGCAGAAATCTGCTTCTCTATAATATTAATCTTTTGTTTCTGGTTCTGCCCTCTGTGGAAGTCTTATCATTCTCCAAATGATGATCCTTCAAAGTTTAGGATTTCATGACAGAAAGGACCTTACAATGGATACAATGGATGGAACACTGGGCTTGGAGTCAGAAAGACCTCAATTCAAATTTGACTTCAGATATTTACTAGCTGTATGACCTTGAGAAAAGTCAGTTGACCTGAATTTCTTCACCTGTAAAATGGGAATAATAGGATTGTTGTAAAGATCTAATGAGATAATAATTATAAAGCATTTAGCACAATGTGTGCACATAGTCAGTGCTATATAAATATTAGTTATTATTATTAACTAGTCCAATTTATTCAATTAATTGCCATTCACTTGGAAGCCCAGATGAAATAGCAAAACATCTTGAAGGTCAGATAAGAAGTAGCATTTTTGCCAGGTAAGCCACACCACCACCATCATTATTAACTCTAGCTTGACTGCCATCTGCTTTCAGACCAGATTCCTGAGCCCAAGAGCCTTGGGAATAGCAGTGTCCTCCAAACCACTAGACCTCTTCCAGCCTAGCCACTACAGCTCTCAATGAGGGGAAAAATCATGGTGGTATGGAGAAGGGGCTCACTTTCCTCAAAACCACCACCACTAACTGCTGACTAACTGCTGCAAAAGCAAATAAGTATTGGTAGTGGCAGCACCCTCCAGCCTGCTTTCTAGGCAAATCTCACAGCCATCATCCAAGGAAGTGACTCTTGAGGAGAGGGGGGCAGCCATCCTCACCAACTGCCTATGGATTGTCACTCTGGGGCAGCCAGCAAGACTAGCAGATATAGTAAGGCACCCTGAGGGTACACAGGAGGCAGTATGTGTAAAGCAAGTCAAACCACCACCACCACCTTGATCACCATCTCCCCACAGACCCCAATGGAGAAAGTCTAGATCTCTGAACCTCAAATCCTTTGGAATAGCAATGCCTCTAGTCTGCTTCTTGCAACAATCATCCTGGGAAACAACTGCTGAGAAATGGAGCCTTGCAACTGCTCTTGCAGGTGCTATAGCCACATCTAATGAAACTAGGTTCTTTCCACCAAAGTCCCTGGCACAGTCAGAAGATTAATGTGATCTTATCAGCAGAAATGGCATTAGAGAAGAGGCATCACCATCTGCTTTGCCAGTAGACTCTAAGGACAAGGATTACCCTTCTACCTGATTGGCAGGTGAACCTTCTCTTTGTTGCCTCTGATTAGAATGTGGGCTCCTTCTAAGCAGGGAGTCTTAATTTTCTGTTTGTAACTTAGTAGATAGTAAGTGTTTAATAACTTTTATTCATTCATTCATTTAATAGTTCAGAAAACAGAAGCACAGAATAGTTGAGTGACTTTCCCAGAATCTTGGGTAATATAAATTACCCAATAATATAAATATAATATTAATATAAATAAATATATAAATAATATAAATAAAATATTGGTAATATAAATATTAGAGCCAGTAACTCAAACCCCTGTCCTCTAATTTGTTGATATCAGGCAACTTATCAAGCCTCCCACCCCCTTTTCCCCTAAGTTAAGAATTACCAACTCTTTTAACCAACCCAGATGTTCTTAACATCCTCTCCACCTTTCTCTGAAAAAACATTCCAGTTCGTCAGCCCTTCCAACACCTCGAACAGACTACAATACTAGAGATGTTGATGTAGTTCCACTAATAATCACTCTTTGGGTGCAGTCATTCAACCAGATACAAGCCTACCTGTTATCCCACTTCTATCCTGCCTACAATAATATCATGAAAGACTTTCTAAAACGACTGACTGAAATTCAGGCATGCCCCTGATCAAGTAACTGTCGAAAAAGGAAATAAGGTCAACTGGTCATCACCTGTTCTTGATGAATCTGATTCATAGTGAAAACCACTGCCCTAAGAACCCCAAACTATCCAATTAACGGGACGTTCCAAGAACATTGTCAAGGACATTGGCCTATAGTTCTTCATATATTAGCCTCTTTCCCTTTTATGGAAAATGGAAACATCTGCCCATCCACAATATGGTACAGCATACCTTTCTGATCCTCCATGATTTTTGCTCATTTTCCCAGCCTTTTAAATTTTTTTTACTTTTATCTTAAAGGTGGACTCTGTTCTCAGGGCAGATAAGGGAACTCTCTTAAACTTCAGTTCTCCTTGCTGCTCCCCTCAGCTCTAGTTCTGGGTTTCTGCAAGGTGGTATGAAGGCCTGTGGACTGGGAGCTCAGAAAGCTACCTCCCATTGCTGATTCGGTCTTGTCTAAGGACTGCTGATGGCTTGCAGGGCTCAGAGCACTCACCTCAAGCCTGGGCAGGGGCTCCAAGCCTCCCTTGGGGCTTATATAGGCCAGGTGCACCACAGACTGCCTTGCACTGGGGGCTTGGAACCTCACAGCAGGCTTAGGCTGGGGCTCAGAGCCTCGGTCCAGGTATATACATCAGCCAGGAGCATTGCAGACTGCCCCATGATGGGGCTTGGGGCTTCACCAAAGTCTTGGGCAGGGGCTCTGCGCCTCCCTTTAGGCTTGCTTATGCCAGGTACATCATGGCCTGCCTCTCCTAGCTAGCTAGGCTTGGGGCCTCACTGCAGGCTTGTGCTGGAGTTTGGAACTTCAAGGGGCAGGCATGGGGTGCTCTGCTGTTGGCTTATCAGAGCCTCAAAGCTGACTTGGGCCCAGGTTCAGAACGTGGAGCAATAGGTGGGGGGTGGGCTTGTGCCCATACTTCTGGGAGGGCTCCCTTCTCACCCCAATGAAATAGGCTTTGTCTGCCTACCTTCCAAGTTGTTTTCTGCAGGAGAGTTGCTTCCTTCCATCCCCTTGTTGGTTCTGTCACTCCAGTATTGGTTTTGAGGAGTTATTTTAAGGTTGGTTGGAGAGGATTCTCAGAGTGGTTCCAATTTTCCATGCTTCTCCACTGCCATCTTGGCTCTGCCTCTCTTCCCTCCGTGATTTTTAAACTATGTCTAACAATGGTTTAGCAATCACATTTACTAGTTCTTTCAGTATCCTGCAGTGTAAATCATCTGGATTTGGTAACTTGAAATCACTGACAGTGATTAAGTACTCTCAACATCTCCTCGGAGATTTTAGGGATTGTCTAATCCAACTTCCGAATTTTACAGATGATGAAACTTTGGGCTGGAGAAAATAAGAAACTCTGCCAGGGGTCCCAAAATTAATGGCCGAGCATGGACTAGAACCCAGATCCTCAGACTTGCAGGCCACCTCCTTCCATTACATCATAGCTCACTAATTTATTCAAATGAAACAACAGCCTCTGGAATCTGGAGAATGTGGCCAGAGAGATCAGTGCTCTTTTTGTCCCTCTTGCTAGCACCAGCTCTCAGATAAGATGGCCATTGGGCCGAAAACAGATACTAATTGCTGATCACTGTTAGATATTGTTAGTTGCTCCACAACTCTGTGTTCTAGAAAACATTGAGGCGAGGTTCCAGGTGCCAAGAACTGGATATTTTAGTTCTTTGTCTCAGACTCACTCACTGTCCCTTCCAAAACAGTTCTACCTTCCTGCTTTTGCCCACACATGGAATGCCCCAGACCTTGCTTCCACCTATCTGAATGCCACCTCTCCTCAGGCACTCAGATTACCTCCCTCCTCTGGTGCCTACACCTACCCTTGTCGGAACTCCTTCAGCAACCACCAGATACTGCCTTGTTCTGCAGTTATATTTTGTGTATGTGCATACAATGTTCTTCACCTCTTCCTATTTTGCATGTAAACTAACCCATCATTCTTAGAAGTTATGTCAACAGAAAATTATAAAGAAAGCAACTGAAAAGTTTTTGTTTTTTTTTTTTAAAGTCCCTTTCTGGTCTATCTGTGGCTAATCAAAGGTGGTTTGTATTACATGTGTATACTCAAATCAGTGTTGCCAGACTAATGATGTAAATCCTACTAAGGTCCAGATTTTGCCTTTCCTTTAAACTTCAAGGCCAAACCAGCCCCCAGTCAAAGGGTTGAAAAGATAATGATAGCAGCCACAGAAATAGTTTAGACTTATAAAGTATTTTATGGTTACACATTGTTTTTTAAAAGAAAATAAAAAGAATTTTTTTAGAAAGTTTTAAACAAAATTAGGAAGTTTTAGACAAAAACTTTTGAGGTTTTTTTTTGGTACTATTGCAAATTCAATAGTAAGCTAATGTGTCAAACAAAATAAGAATTCATATTTATATAGAACTTCCAAGTTTATAGCGCATTTTCTTCATAATCAATGTAAAGGTAGTCAGTAAAAATATCATTATCCTCATTTTATGAGAGATGGACATGTTCAGAGCAAGAAAATTAATAAAGGCCAGAGCTTTGATTTGAACTTGTCTCCTTACTCAAAAATATTGTTCTTTCCTCTATATCACTTACACTTACCTCTCTCTGCTTTTATACTTTATACTCATTTATAACCTTTCTGATAATTGTACTTCAAAATAAAAGGACCTCTTCAGAATAGTTACAAAGAATACTATTAACTACTAGATAAAAGCCACAGTAGGTCTCTAACACAAACTTCTTTTTGTCATTTATAAAGTTCTATACTGGCAAATTATTCCATGTGAAGCTATATTGGCCAATGAAGAGATACAGTTTTTCCTTTAAAAAATACTGAATGAAATGAAGTTTTCATTCAGCCAGAATGAAAAATTAAATCCTTTAATCACATGGTCAGCATAAAAATCACATTATGAATACCTACAATATACAAAAGGAAATGTCACAAGAAGCTACACTGATCCATTTGAAAGTTATCAACTATCTTTTAAGAAAAAAAAAGAATATGAGCAAAAAAAAAAAGAATGTTGATTGATGGGCTATTCAGTCACAATTGGAAATTTTTTTCTTTTTTTAAGTTTAATAAAGATATTTTATTTTACCAAATCATATGTAATAACAATTTTCTACATAAGTTTTCTGAAGTTATATGGTCCAAATTGTCTCTTCTTTTTTCCCTTCCCTCTCCCAGAGATGGCAAGCAATCTGACCTTGACTACATCCCTACCATCATGCAAAACATTTTAAAAATGTTTTTCTTCACCCATAAAGGTAAAAGGGAAAGGGAAAGGGGAAAGGAAGGAAAAAAGAAGAAAGGAAAGGAAGAAAACATTAGAAATCAGACTTTTAAATGTAAATTCCAGGCTTTCTTCATATTACTGCCCTGCATCATACACACTTTTTTCCAGCCTAATTGGCTCATTTGCTCTTCCTCCTACATGACATTACATCTGCTATCTCTATGCCTTTGCCCATACTCTCTTCCATATTTAGAATGCACTGCCTTCCTCAGTTGTGTTTCAGAATAATAAGCCTCCTACAAAAATCCAACTCATCTTGATCTCCTCTGTTGCTTTTACTCTTCCCAATCACTTTTTACTTATTTCTTACATATTTTGCATATACTTACAATGTACATGCTGATTTTTGTGGAATGTAAGTTCCTTGAGGGCAGAAACTAGTTATTCATTCATTCATTCATTCACTCATTCATTCATTCATTCATTTCTTTGTTTATCACCAGCATCCAAGCCAAAACCTGGCACTTAGGAACGTGTTGAATGAGGTCTAAGGAAACAGATCTTTTTGTCTTACTCTCATCTCTTTTAACCCTCCTGCTTTAGCCTCTCACTCTCTTACCTCTTTCTGTAGCTAATTTCCTTGTATGGATTTTCTGTTATAGGGTGGAGAAAGGGATCATATTTTAAGCAAGTACCAGGCACAATCCTAAGCACTTTACAAATGTTATCTCAGTTGATTCACAACAACCCTGTAAGGTAGGTGCTATTGTCATACCTGTTTTATAGTTGGTAGCATTTTACTAAAGCCCACCTCTTCTAAACAGAAGTGGGAAAATAAAACAGACTATTTCTAAAGACGTCCAACCAAGTAGAATTTAAATGACATTGCTCAAGATTTTGAAAAGTGAATTCTTAACAGGAATTGATTTTTTTTTCCTCCCCTAGCTCTTGAATCAAACCATGGAAATAGAAAACAACACAGTGCATAGACATAGACTTAGAAAGGGCCTTAAAGATCATTTATCTAGTCAACATGCTCCTTTTTCAAATAAGGAGACTGAGTTCCAGGGGTATTAAAATAGCTTCCCCAGTCACTGACAGAGTAAGGGACAGACAAGGCGAGCTCAGATCCTGATTCCATATCAAGCCCTCTTCATTTCTACTGTCTTGGATAAACATTTTTAAAATATAAAATTATAAATAACAAAATATATAGCACTTCCTTCTCAGCAACTGTCCTGAAAATAATTGGCACTATACTCAAAAAGCCACTAAACGGTTCACACTCATTGTCCAATCAATACCGTTACTATATGTCCCAATAAAAGATTTATATGTATAAAAACATTTTAGCAACCTTTTGAGTTATAGCAAAGAAATGGAAAACTAAAAGGGTGCCCATAACTGAGGTATGGATGAACAAATTATGATGTATAAGTATAATGAATTATTCCTGTATGGAAATATGTGCTGTAAGGAATGATATCAGGAACAGATTAAAAGAATCTTATGAGAACTGATGCAGTGATGTGAACAGAACCAAGAGAACTATTTATACAATGACCACCACGCTATAAAGGAAAACAACTTTAAAAGATATAAATCTGATTGATGTTAAGATAAACAATCATAACTCCAAAAGAATGATATTTAAGCATACTTCCCACCTAGTGGCAGAGAGCTGACAGACAAGAAGTACAGAACAAAGCACACATTTTGAAATGAGAACAACATGTTAATTCATTTTGCTTGATTCCACTTGTTATTTGGGAAGGCTTTTAAGGGGTAAATTTTGGGGAGCAGAATTTGAGTTAGTAGTAGTGACAAAAATTTTTTTTAAGTATCAAAATTTAAAAAAAAGCATAAAAGTAAGGCCAGAAGACAAAGCAGAGAAGTATTGATAGTGTCACATTAAATTAATATGTTCTTTTAAAAATTAATTTGTACATAATAGATTTGTGGTTCCCTATTCAACTCCTCTTTTCTTTTCTTTGTATATGAAAATATTTGTATTTATTGATGTTTGTTAAGTGCATAATAAAAAGGGAAATTAAAAAATAAAATAACACCAATGCCATTGATATAGTTTTAATATTTCTGAACTACTGCTAAGAAAACATTTGACTTGATCTTGAAGAGTCAGATTAAACATGTTTCCTTTTATAATTTTTTGGGCTAGTTTTCAAAATTTTAAATTTTAAAATAGCATTAAAAGTAATTAACAGAATGAACAATTCAACTTGCCTTTCCCTCAGCTCCATGCAAGGTCAACAGATCTAGTCTGAAAAAAAAAACAACCATTCTCCAACCAAATTATGAAGTGTCTATCCACAGAAGACATGGCCCTAGGACAAAATTGATAAAGAAGAACCATCGAAAAAGACTGGTCATAATGTAACTGGCTAGCTGTATTGAATGAGAGGGCATGACACTGAGTACTTAATCAAGAGGTAGAATTGGTGCGAGTGCTTTCTGGGAAAGATGAATATACAGCTTAATAAAGCTTCCAGAAAGAAAGTAAAAGACTTTGGGAACTATAGATAAGTTGGGGAAGCTGGATTTCTCTTCAACATGTCCCTGATTTCTGGTTTGTATCCCTAGACTTAGGAATCTTCCACCTGAGTAAGATCAGGCCTTCTCTTTTGGATGGGCTGAGCACTCATCTCACTGACATTTAAAGTCATTTATTCTTGTGTATTTGTTAGTATATTCCAATTGATATAACTTCTCTGTTTGCTGTTGGCTTTTAAATAATGGGTTTATTCACTCTTGATATTTGTGATGTTCTTTTGTGCAACCAGTTTGGTTAGGAATTAGGCTGGGTAAGTATAAATTAAGAACTAGCAAGCAGGGAAGGCCCCTTTGTTCTGAACTAGACTCATACCTATAGGCTAACAATATATAAAGGGAGTCTAGAAACTGCTCTTGGAGACTTAGGGAAAACAGTATTCTGCCTCAAAGAACTCCTGGGTTTATATGTCCCTCCAAACCCCAAACTTCAGAATGCTATCAAGTCTTTAAGCATTACCCCAGCTCTGTGGAATGGATATGCACAAACAAAAATACATACAGAATAAATATAAAGAGAACAAGTACAAGTTAAGTTATGGAGGGGAAATAAAAAATGACTTCATGTAGAAGGTGGTGCCCAAACTGGCAGATCTCTAGTTTTGCCAGATGGCTTTAATCCTTAGCAACAAAAATAATACCGATTCATCCTTACATAGCACAGTGAGGCTTACAAAGTGCTCTTCTCATAACCCATTTTACAAATAAAGAATCTAAAGTACAGAAGGGGTAAGTGATTTTTCAGGGTCATAGTGATTAGCTAGTGATTAGCAGAGATAGGACTCAAACTTAAGTCTTGTCATTCAAAGCCTCATGTATTTTTTCCACTATCTACAGAGTGTCCCCAAAGCCACAATACAAGTTTCAGTGTAAATAGCTATTTTTAGCTATTATTAAAGCTTCTAATAGCTTAAAACTTCACTAAGACTTTTGGGACACCTTGTACAAAGTTTCTCACTCCAAATAGGCTAATTTGCTTCAAAAGAGAAAAACTGGATTATGGTCATTAATTGTATCTCAACCATAACTAACGACCTCATAAATACTACAACAGGAAGGTCATATATGAAGAATTGCCCTTTTCAAAAATGCCTGTTTTAATTATTTTCTTATGAAAATCCTGTATTTGATTCTCCTTTCTCAAACAGGTAATCAACAGATACCATCTCCATTCTTCATTATTTTCTCTTTTTAGCCTTTAAACCTGGCTTCTGTCTTCCCTGCTCCACTGAAATTGCTTCCCCCTAAGTTCATCAGTGACCTTCTCCTGGTCAAAATTACTCCTAGTTTTTCTTTCTTTTGCACCTCTCAGACAAGTCTAATAATATGAACCACCAAAATGTAAGTTTCTTGAGAAAAGATAGTTTTATTTTTTGTACTTGTATCCCCACCACACCTTGCACCTGGCACATTGTAAATACATAATAAATACTTATGATTCATTGATTGTTGATTGATCCTATCCTTCCCCCTAATCCTGGCTTTCTGCCTAGGTGAGCTTCCCCTATCACTTCTACTCTTAACTGTGTTTGAAAAAAAAATAAGATATACTTCATGCCAAGATTGTGGCCTGAACAAAAGTAGTACACTCAGCTCCCACAAACCTACTCCAGTAAAACCCTGAAATCCTTACCAGAATGAATAATGATCGTAAAATCCAATGAGAAGTTATAGTAATTGACCTGTTCTACCCCAGAATAGCACAAAAAGTCAGCCAGAAGACAACAGCCAATAAGAGGGAGCCTCTCCAGCCAAGTCAGTGCCTTCATGGGAAGGGATACCTGCAAGGCTCTGCTTCTTGAAACCCCAAGGGCAGAGGATTCCTCTGAGAAAACCCCAAGGCATTCAAAAAGCCACAGGAAACAGCAGCAAATGCCAGAGCAGTATGGCCAAGATAGCCCACTCCCAGCTCTGAAGGTCCATAATAGTCTGTCCTGAAATGCCAGAGAGTTCCCTGACGATTCAGCACTCTGAATCTCATATAGAGAGGAAAGAGTGTGGCACTTACCTCAAGAGGTAGAGGTCAAATTAAAAGCCCAAGTGATCATGGTACAAGCAAGCAAAACTGACCGTTCCACATAAAAACACTGGAGGGGGAAAAGAGCCTAACCTTGGCACAAAGTCTCAGTTCAGGAACTAAACCTAGAGAGGTAGATCAGCCAAAGAAAACACCACCAACCAATGTATAGAATTATTTTTTATACAGAACTCCAAAAAGGAGTAATTTCATAAAAACTTCAAGCAGAAACTAAAAGAAAAAATGTCTTTTTCCACAAACACTACATGAATAACATAAAAGAAATTAAAGAAGACATTAAAGGATAAAATAAAAGCTCTGAGGTTAAGACCTAGAAGGAGAATAAATAGCTTAGGAAAATGATAAACCTTAATCAAGAAAAGGACTACTTGAAAACAAGTAGATCAAACAGAAATCAATGACAATGTGTAGCCACAACGGCAAAATCAAAAGGTGAAAAAAAAGGGAAGAAAACATAAAATATCTGCTATTAAAAAAACAACTAGCCTGGAAAACTGGTCAAAAAAGATAATTTGAGAATCATTAGGTTCTCTGAAAACTATGAGAAAGAAAAAATTATGGACATTATATTTCAAGTTGTCACTAATGAAAAATGCTCAGATCTATCAGAACCAGATGGTAAAGATAGAAAGAATCACCTCTTGAAAGGAACCTCAAAAGGAAAAGTTATAGGGAATGTCACAGATTAAAATCCAGAAGAAAACATAAAATGTGCTATAAAAACAACTAGCCAGGAGTTCCAATTTCTGTTTCTCCCTCTCTCCCCTCCACTGATCTCAATGCTGTTCTTGCTCAAGAAACTGTTTCCCCACTGTGGGCATTTTCTTCGGCTGTCCTATCCCATGAATGCTTTCTCTCCTCATCTCTACCTCCTTCCTCCCCTAGCTTTCTTCAAGTCTTAGTTAACATCCCACTTTCTGCAAGATTCAGAAGGGATGATTAGGAAATTTAAAAGGGGAAAGAATTGGAATCTAAGTGAGTAACTTAGATAGACTCTTAAATGCCTGGGAAATATCGGAACAAATTTGGATATAGGAATGTAATAGAACATTATTGTGCCATAAGAAATGAAAGAGGCAGTTTCTGAGAATCTTGGGTTATAATATGTCAGTTGTTCTGTCAATACACATTTATTAAGTGTCCACTATGTGCCAGGCACTGTGCTAAGTGCTGGAGATAACAAAGAGAGTCAACAGTGTCACTGGATTGTAGAATATATATGTATGGGTGGGAGGAAGGGATAAGTCTATGTAAGTAAGATTTAAGAAGACTGGAAGGTAGGGGAGGGGATAGGTTATGAAGGCTTTTGAATGTCATAAGATTTTATGTTTGATTCTGGAGGTGATAAAAAGCTACTCACTGGAGTTATTGAATTGGGTGGTAATATGGGTAGATCTGAGCTTTAGAAGGATCACTTTGACAGATGAGTGGGAGGTAAGAGAGAGATTTGTGGCAATCAGACCAACCAGAAGATTATTGCAACAGTGCAGGCATGAGAATGATTAGGTCTCTAGAGGCCTTATGATGAAGGATAATGACCAACTTCTTCCTAATAGAAAGGTGATGGACATAAGAGGCAGAGACATATCATTGGGCACTAGTAGTGTATGGATTGGTTTTAACTATTATCATTTGTTATAAGAGTTAAAAAAACAAACCCTTTCAGGCTCTAATGGATGGGAGGGGTCAGGGAGAGGGGTGTTAGCAATAATGAAGTCTCATTCGTCCAGAAAGAGAGCCACAGTTACATTTTTTTAATGCACAAAGGGGAAGAAAATTCAGAAAGATGTTCAGACAAGCAGGACAGTTTTGAAGATAATACAAGTGCTTACACTTTCCCAAAGTCACACAAACATTTATTCTTCTACTTAAGAACCTGAACTGTTTCTCTGCTTCCAAAGAAGGAATAAGAAGCTGGATTGCCTCAGGCTCAAGACCAGGTAGCTGGTTATACATACATACATACATATATATATATTACACAGAATACTATGTCTAGAGTCAGGAAAAACTGAGTTCAAATCCTGCCTTAGACACTTACTAGCAGTATGACCCTGACAAGTCACTTGACCTCTGTTTGTCTCAGTCTTCTTAAATGTAAAATGGGAATAAAAGCAGCACTTACCTGGCAGAATTGTTATAAGGATCAAGTGAGATAATATTTGTAAAGTACCTGGAATAGTGCCTGGCATTACAGGGCCAAATAAAAGCTTATTTCCTTCTCCTTCTCTATTCTTTTCTACCTGTGCAGCCTATTAACAAGAGAGCTGATTCCACTAAAACTCCATTAAAGCCATACTCCATTGCGACATTATACTATAGAGATAATCATTGGGTCTCAAAGGCTAGGCTTAAACATAAGTGTTAGCATGACTTACCAAGATTAAGTACAGCTAAGTAATGTAATATGTATCTGTCATGCCAGGACCAACTTAACTTTTTGCAAACATTAGTGGGAGGCTGGCCAATGCCAGATGAATTTTTCCACCAAAGCAACTCTCAAAGACCATATGCTAAGACTCTGATTGCTATCTGTGTTAGTGGGGAGAGTACTCACAAGAGGATAACAAATATCTTTGAACCATTAGACGAATATTTTAAGGAATCACAAAACCTCAGAGTAAGAAGGAACTTCAGAGCTCATCTAGTCCAATCTATATCTCTATAACACCCCTGTCAAGTTGTTACCCAAACCTTTCTTGAAGCTAGAGAGGGAGAACTCACTATTTCCCAAAGTAATCCATTCTACTTTGTACAACTCTAAGTTTTAGTTAGAATATATTTAAATCAAACCCAAATCAGCTTCTCTTGAACTTCTACTTAGTGCTCCTAGGTATGTCCAAGCAGAACAAGTTTGATGCTTCTTCCATATAATAATTCTTCAAATAATTTAAGAACACTAGCATGTCCCCTCAAAGTCTTCTCTTTTTCTTTTAAAAAGACCTTCCATCTTAAAAACTTTCCATCTTAGAACCAATATCACATATTGGCTCCAAGGCAGAAGAGTTGTAAGGGCTAGGCAATGGGGGCTAAGTGACTTGCCTAGGATCATAAAGCTAGGAAGGGATCCGAGGCCAGATTTGAACCCAGGAGTGCCCATCTCTAGGCCTGGCTCTTAATCTACCTAGCTGCCCCTAGTCTTATCTTTTAACCTATTCCCACAGAACATAACCTGCAATAGGGACAGCATTTTGAAAATTTGCGTAGAGCCCACAAATGCCTTGTCCTAGTTCTGGTATATTCTTGGAAATCACACACCTACAAGTTACTTTTTGACTTTGGCATCCATGATAATGAAAACAGCAAGGTTTGATGAACTTGCTCAAGTTCAGAGCTGCCTTAAACTCTAAGCTCTAGGTTATAGCTCCAAAACTCATCAAGTTTGGGCAAATTTTGAAGGAATAAACTAAACATGGACAAAAATCCAAACTAATACATTGGGAAAGAGGAGTCCCAAAATAAGCACACCTTCCACTTCACCCAATAACAGTAGGCCCAAACTCTGTCATACCAGAATGTCCCACACCCAACTACTAAGCAAACTGGAAGATGCTAGTAGAACCAGGTGGAGCTCACTTGTCCTAGCTATGGCATAGCCTAATTAGCCATGAAAAGACCTGTTCACTTTGGTTGAAAAGACTATCAAGCTCTGTTTCAAAGGATGCCAAATGAACTATATTTATAATTAAAAACTCCAGCAGAAACGTTTAATTTTAGTTCTTTCCCATGGCAAATTGAATTTACATTTTGTAAATTATACAAGTTTATATAGTATTTTTGTTTGTTTGCTTTAACTACATTTTTTGAAAAAGCAAAATAAAAATAAAACACTGGTCACATTTGGGAGTTGGGTTCTTTTGGTATTCACTTAAGGAAAAAAAATTCTATATTAAGGAAACTTTGTGGGAACAGGGCTGGCTAAGGAAAATATCCCACATCCCTGTGTCCTAAGGATAGCTAAAAAGCATAATGTCCTTGATGGGCACATCAGACTCTTAGATTTTCTCTATCCCACGGAAACCAGAGGAATAGTCTAATTTTACCACACTGTATTTAGACAGTTTGAATTCATTTGAACAAGAAAGTTCCTAGAGTTTTTTGTCAATATTTAAATAGTATTTTTTTAGCTTGCCCTAGATACCAACTGTTTATCTAACACACAATTCCAAAGTTACCAGACAATACTAGCTTAAAGGGGACAGTCAAAACTCATATTTATCAAATAGAAAAAAATAATAATACATTTCTGCAATAATTTCATATCATTCTAATTGTAGCATTACTCTACTTCAGAGTGTACAAAACTAGCATTTCAAATAGGACATACACTTCATAGTTATCTTTTGATCTATTATCAGCCTAAGAGTGAACATAGTTGTCAGTGGTTTCCCAATGTGGTGGATTATATCTCAAACATCTGACTGCCAGATGTTACAGTTTATATAGCCCATTTATGAATATGTCAAAATAGTGGTGCCAGAAAACTGAACATTTCTGTAGTACAATTCAATTGAATAACTCTGGAAAGCAAGTTGGAACTATGCCCCAAAACTCACCAAATTATGTATACTCTGGCTGAGAGACATGCCCCAAAGATATCAAAAACAAAAGTACCATATGCACAAAAATATTTATGACAACACTTTTTGCTGTAGCAAAGAATTGTAAATAAAGTAGATGCCTATCAACTGGGGAATGGCTAAACAATTATGATCTAGGAATGTAATGAAATATTATTGCTCCTAAGAAATGATGAAAGGAATTGATTCAGAGAAACCTGAGACCATTTGAATGAACTGATGCTGAGTGAAATGAGCAGAAGCAAGAAAACTATATAATTGCCACCACATTGTAATGGAAAATAATTTTGAAAACTTAGTAATACTGGTCAATTATGACTCCAGAAGACTGATGATGTTGCGTTCTTTTCCCCCTCTTGAAAGGCAAGACATGGACTCTAGGTGCAGAATAAAACATACATTTTCAGATATGACTAATACAATATACACAGAGAGGTTTTTGAGCAAGGGAGTAATATGATCAGAGAAATGCATTAGGAGAATTATTTGGACATCAGATTGAAGGGTATAATAGAAAATGGAAAAAACTGGAGTCAGAGAAAATAGCAAAAGAAGTCTTAATTTCTAATAAGTTAAAGGTAGCTTCCTAACACCTTTAGATTATATGACAAAGCAATTAAAATTTAAATCAATCATGAAATTTCCTATCCTACGTTATTCTCATGAGAGTAGCACTAATGATATGAAATATGTCTGGTTAATTCTGCAAATAAATAATGTTATACAGCAAAAAAAGGAAAAAAAATTAATGGGATCACAGATTTTGGAGTGTTAAGGACTTGGAGGCCATTTCATCCAATCACCTTATCTTATAGACAAGAACCAAAGACCCTGAAAGGTTAATTTATTTAAGATCACACAGCTAACAAATGACTTATTAACAAATGAAACTGTAAGCACTCAACTTACTGGATTTTTTAAAATACTTAAAAATGAAAGGCAGAAATGGGGAGACTGCTAGGAGTCTTTATATATTGTCAACATCATACCAGCTAGTAACAAATCATAGTACCAGATTGAATGTGTATTAGTTTTCCAGAGGTAAAGGTGCTGATTATTATCAATATGTTCCTATAAACCGTCTCAATTTCTTTTTGTAAAAACAGTATATTATTTTTATTTTTCAAGTAATAAATATTTTTATCTGCTTCTTCCACTAAGTGCCCCCATGAGCAAATTAAAACAAAAAACAAAGCTGAAAAACAAATCCCTATATCTTTCTAGTCCAGCAAAGACAAATTCCCACATTAGCCATGTTCAAAAAGTTATGTCTCTTTCTGCCTTTTAAGTTGTTTACCTCTCAGTCAGGAGGTAAATGGCCTGTTTCATCTTTATTCTTTTAGACTTATAGATTATTACTGTTTTAATCAGAATTCTAAAGTCTTTCAAAGTTATTTTTCTCTATAATGTCATTGTCATTGTTTAACTGTTCTCTTAGTTCTACTCATTTGGCTTTATATCAGTTCGTAAAGTCTTCCCAGTTTCCTCCAACATTATTTTTTATGGCCCAATAACATTACAGTGTATTCATATATCATAATTTGTTTAGCCATTGTTTAGCCAATAGGATACCCTCCTTAATTTCCAATTTTTGGCTACCACAAAAAGAGCTGCTATAAATATTTTTGTCCATATAGATCCTTCTCTTTCTTTGATTTCTTCTTTTAAGCCTGCTAGTGATATACTAGGTCAAAGGATTTGAAGTTTGTTAACATTCTGAGCATAGTTCCAAATTGCTTTCCAAAATGGCTATATCAATTCACAGTAGAGCATACCAGTATGTCTGTTTTCCCATCACTCTTCCGACATGCCATTTTCCCCTTTTTTTTTTAATTTTTGCTAATCTGATAGGGGTAATGTAGAACTTCAAAATTGCTTCAATTATAGATTTCTTTTAAAAATATAGTTTAAACCATGGAAAAATATTCTAAATTAAATTAAATTAAAAATTAATAAAAAATAAAAATAAATAAATGAAAATAAAAGGAAAGACAACATAACCACATATAGGTATATAGAAAGTCAATTAAAAAAAATAGATACAAGCTAACTTTGAGAGAGAGGAGAAATTTTAAGGTACTAACTGCCAGGCGAACTAGAAAAAGCTTCATGCTGGATATAGTATTTGATCTGAATCTTACTGAAAACCAGATTCCAAGAGATAGACAAGAAGGGAAAAACATTCTAGGTATGAGGGAAATCCTGAGCCAAGGCATAGAGACATGAGATTATGTATTTACAAAATATACCTCATACTGTATTTGAGAAATAAGAAGACTATTTCCCTCCTGTGTATCTTGTATGTACATAGTTGTTTGCATTATTTCCCTCCTTAGAATGAAAGCTCTATGCCTCTGGCATTTACTAGCTGTGTGACCAAGAAGAATTAACTTTCTCTGTGCCTCTGGCAGCTGTCTAGACTTCTTCTACTGATCTACATTGGTGAGTTCCCAGTCCAGAAATTCCCTTGACAAAAGCAGATGTCTACATATGTATGTAGACACATATATGTGCACATATGTACTAATTCTTCAATTCTCTAAATAAACTCATGCAGAAAAAGATATAATTGAAAAAATAAAAATAAAAATATAGTTTGACATCTTTTGAATTTATATCACCTAGGTTTCCCTGTGTTTCTCTCCCCATTCTCCTTATACAGAGGGCTGTCCCTTATAATATACAAAAATTTTTTTAAAGATAAAAGGAGGAAAAATCAGCAAAATAAATAAACAAATTGGAAAAAAATTGATGCTATATGTAGTATTCCATTTCTGTATTCCACCCCACCCTCCCACCTCTGCAAAGGAACAGAAAATATCTACTTATATCTTTTCTTTAGGGTAAATCTTATTCTTTATTATTTTTCAGCATTCATTTTGGATTGTATTGTTGGGTCCATTTACATTGTTGAAGTCAAAGGACTATTTTCCTGGCTTTGTCTTTTAAGGCTTCTCAGTATTCACCATGCTCCTCACTTCTAGCAGCACAGTAATAATATTCCATTATATTCATGTGCCACAATTTTGTTGAAACATTCCTCTATTAATAGGCATCTACTTTTTCACTTTTTTGCAACCATGAAAAGTGCTGCTATAAATATTTTCTTCCTGTCAAGGATATCTTTGAGGTATACATCCAGCAATGAAATGAATGGTCAAAGAACATGGAGATTTGAGTCTCTTTTATCTTGCATAATTCCAAACTGTTTTCCAGAATGGTTAGACCAATTCACAATACCAACAACAATGCAGCATGCCTGTCTTCCCACAACCCCTTCAATGTTGATTTTTCTTATCATTGCCATCTCTGTTGATTTGCTAGGTGTGTGGTGAAACTTCAGTGATGTTATGACCTGAAGTCTCTTATCATTAGTGATTTGAAACATTTTTTTTTTCAAATGGTTCCTGGCTTGAAATTCTTTTGAAAACTATTTTTCATAATCTTTGAATACTTTTCATTTTAAAACATCTATCTCTATTTTAATGATGTAGTCATGATGATTCATATGCCCTGGGACTGAATTATTTTCCTTTCTAGAGATCCTAGTGTCTCTACTGGTTAAAAGACAATCCCATAGCCAAACAAGATTTTTTTTCCCTTTCATGATGCACATTTGTTACAAAGGTTTTGTTTTAATTTTTTTCAGAGGAAGAGGTAAGAGAGAAAATAAATTCTTATTAATTTAAAATTTTTAACTTAAATTTAATTAATTTTGGGATGAATGAGAAAAAGGAACATATAAACACAAAGGAAAAGGCAAGTAGAATATAAGAATAAGATATCTCTCTTACATGAAATGGGTTCACTTAATATTATCAAACTTCCAGGAATTTAACTATCATCTCTATGTTGATAATTCTCAGATCTATTTATCCAGAGCTAATCTCTTAATTTCCAGGCTGAATTTCTAACTACTTACTAGTTATCTGGAACTGGATGTCCTGTAGACATTTTAAACTCAAAGTGTCCAGAACTAAACTCCTCTTTCCCTCAAACTCTACAAATGACTCATTAGGACTACAGCACTGAATAACTTGCAACTGTACATCATCACCAGGAAAACATTCAAAATAAAAACATAGGGGTTGTGCATATGTAAAGCCACTGCAGAATATTCCAAATGTAATCTACCTTCTCTCTTCCTCCTATTTAATTGAAGATCCAATTTATTTTCTATCTTCAGTGCTTGTCCCATATATGTAATTAACATGATAACTCAATATATTAGCTTTCCAATTGCATAGCTCAACAGTGGCTGTATTTTTATCCATTTAGTTTCTCCTATTTGTATTTTTTGGTAGATCTCTTTCATGAAATTATGTATCTTAGTGAGAGCCCCTATAACATTCTAAGGCAGTGATGGGCAACCTTTTGAGGTTGGTGTGTCAAAATTTGCCAAAAAACTGAGCATAACTCAGATGGTATGTCGCTTTGAGAAAAAAACCATAATTTCACGATATTTATAATTTAAATTAAAAAATGTATAATTGTAATATATAACTATTTAGTAAACCAAAATAGGTAAATTAATATAGGTAGAATTGTCATCTATAGTGCATAGAGTGTCTACACTACACTAAAGTAAATGTTTCATCCTCGGCACGCAGCCCCATACTTCTCTGTATGCAGCTGCGTGCCATCAAAAATGGCTACGTGTGTCAGTGCTGACAAGCGTGTCATAGGTTTGCCATCATCATCCTAAGGTGTCATGCAATTACCATAGCATCATAAGAAAATCAGAGTATCTAAAGAAATTCACTGTTTCTAGGCAATCCCCTCCTTCCATTTGGACCCTGTACAAGACATCCTCCATAACCAAGGGTTTTTGGTAACCAAATATCCTCCTATCTTATGTCTTACTTGATATTACAATAATCAGATAGCCATTGAACAAAGTTATATGAATGCTTCCATAATCAAGAAATCTTATATAATCTTAAAACCTAAATCATATCTCTATGTTTACACAGACCAGATTCAGTTTCTAAGGGACTCTTCTAAAATCATATTCTTTGGGGGCAGCTGGGTAGCTCAGTGGATTGAGAGCCAGGCCTAGAGACAGGAGGTCCTAGGTTCAAATCTGACCTCAGACACTTCCCAGCTGTGTAACCCTGGCCAAGTCACTTGACCCCCATTGCCTAGTAGTCCTTATCTCTCTTCTGCCCTGGAATGTAAGGGTTTAAAAATAAAATAAAATTACACTCCTTTTGAATTTCACTCACATCCACTGGGGTTTTTTCTCCATTTCCATTGGGAATTTTAGAATTTGGTTCATTTTATCCTTTTCCATGGTTTCTCTCTGGTAACATAAATAGCTCCTGCCTAGGTTTCCAAATAAAGGGAAAAGGCCATTGGCTCCTATGTAGGAATTCAGACTAAGAAAATTCATATAGGCTATGCATTATTTAACAATATTCCCCCAACCACTTAGCAAAAATACCCAACAAACCAAACATCCCAACCTGGCATCTGAACTATAAACAGTTAAAAAAAAACAAAACATTTCTACTCTGCAGTAGTCCTCTTTTCTCTCAGAGGCCTATACAGTCTTCTAACTTACAGTATACCCCTGAAGTTAAGACCCTCCCAGTAGGTGAAAGCACTTGGGGTTAACACTTATAGTCTTCAGAAAATCAATCTGTCTTACCAAAGAAGCATAGTCTACATAAATCACAGTGTCCATTCCTTCATATTACAACATTGTCCCCTTCTGCTTCTACGTTCTAACTCCAGTTTGGTCTTAGAATTTTTATGTGAGATACAGCAGCTCCTTTGACAGGTCCAGGAGGTTTGGCTCATGAACTACTTTGTAGTTTGACCACTACTGACATTTAGGTCTAGAGATACCTTTGTTTCCCTGTCACTTCCATCCCTGGGACCATATAGTTTCCTAGAGCCTCAGAGATCTTCCTTTCCAAAGTAATATACTCCAAGTCTCTGTGTGTTACCCTTCTCCACTCTGATGATCAGCTCTGGTTCTCTCTTTTTGTACCTGTTCTCCCTTTTACAGGCCAAGTACATGGGTAAAGCCTTGTTTGAACTTAATGTAAATCAACCATGCTTCATGTTGTAGGAAATGGTCGAGTAAGATTATATCTCATTAGAGACTTTAAAAAGTTACAAGATTAACACTTCATTAAAAAATACAGGAAGAATTTAGGAAAGGCATATCTGAAGCAACATTAGCATAGGTATAAGAGGCTCTTTGAGGGAAAAGAACCTTGAATTTAAAGCTTTATCAATTAGTGCCCTTTGGAGGTGAGGAGTAGGGAATCAAAAACAGGTTCTTGTGTTGCATGCCAAAAGTCAATTGTATGACTATAAATGTGGCCTTCCATAGAAAATAATTTCTGACTGGGATACTAGTTTTATAACATATACAGATTCAAACAAGCTTTTAATACTTAATATTTGTAATCTTATTTGTTGAAAAGGAAAAGACTCATCATATATGAAGGCCTTTATCTTTACCAGCAACCATTTTCTGATCCTAACTTAAAAAAAAAAAGATAATTGGTTTTGATAATAAATAAATTTATTATGCTATGGTCTAGCATAAAGCTTAAATACTTCATCCAACCAACAGATTTGAATACTGGGAGTAAATGGCAATTCATAACTAAAAATTAACACTGACAACTATGACAAATGAAAATTCCAAATAAGCATAGTATTATCTTCTGGTGTTTAATGGTTAGGGCAAAAATTACTGCAGGGTCCCACCACATGATATCCTGGGAGCTGCCCCAACCTTTTCAATAACATATTGGCCTCAACAAATACCAAAGGACTTAGAGAGTAGAACTCATGCAAGAGGAGACATTAAGCACCAAAATCTTGTTCATGGAAAAAGCAAGGGATTGGCAGCCCCTGAAGAGACAATGGAGCTAGAAAACAGAAGCCAAGCAGAGGCTCTGAGAGCAAAACAGAAGAGAGAGATGGCCTTGGAAGTGAGAGGAGCTATGACACTGAGGTCATCAACTCCAGACTCTGAAGTTGGGGAATATCAAGAGTGGATCCTACCTTGTTGAAGTTCATCCAAAAGACAGACCTCAGATGTTTTTTTCTCCTTTTTCCCTCACCTCTGCCTTTTCCTTCTCTTTCCAAAGAGGACACATTTTCCAAAAACTTATCTGTATTTTTTTTAAATTTGTTTACTTTTCTATTTACTTTGCCTTTTAGGCTAGCTTATGGTAACTGTGGTTAACCACTGTATTGCAAAACTATTTGAATCTTTGCTCCATTGGAATGGGGCAATAAGGGAGTTGCAAAGAGTGGAAAGAGGAAGATTTAAAACTATGATATTTTGCCAGAGTGGAAAACTGTCTGGGGGCTCAGAGCTAAAGAAGAGGGAATTAGTGACTCATTTTTACAACTTCCTGGAGCAGAAGGAGACTTATCCTGGGATATCTTTCTAAAAAATGAGTTAGAGTAGCAAGAAGGTTGTGACTAGATGGCTAGTATTGGGAAGCAGGACCTTTCCCTTCCGCTGTTTCTCAAGGCCAGGTTTGAAGGAAACCTTTTCCCAGAGGGAAGGAGCTGAATTAGTGGCTAGAAAAAGTTGCTTGGCCCATATAAGAGTGGGGAGGCAAGTAACAAGAAGTGGTATCTCTGAAAACTCTACTGACTAGTGCAGTAGAGCACCATGCCACTATAATTGCTGAAAATTTCAGGGGCATTTCTCCATGAATCTTCAATTTTCCATAATATGAAGTAGCTAACATTTTAAATTCCCATAACTACCTGTAATCCCAGGCATTACAGTGCCAATTATCTACCTGGTTAATACTTAACATCATACTAATTAGTGACTATGGCCATCTCCTGTCACAATTTAATGATGGTGAACAAAATGAACAAAAGTCATCTTTGGGGAATGGCCTGAAAACTACATACATAGTCTTAGGGCTACTAAGAAGAAACTTCTAAAGAATATCTAAATTAGAGGTAATGAATAAAAATAGGTATGGTTGGAAATGTGAAAATGATTTAAATTACAGTATAACCACAATATATGATGAATTACTCTCAACTTGTTATGTTGAGCACAGTTATTTTTTTCTAGATTTTTTTTAGTTTTTTCTCTGTTTTATTGCTAGACATAAATTTTCCCATAAGTATTGCATTAGCTGAATCCCATCCTCATTGTCATTCTCATTAATGAAATCATTGATTGTTTCTATAATATATTCTTTGACCTTCCCCTTTTCTAGCATTAGATTATTTAGTTTCTAATTAATTTTTATTTGTCTTTCACTGGACCCTTAATTATAGTTTTTACTGTGTCATGATTTGAAAGGGATGAATTTATTATTTCTGCTTTTTTGCATTTGGTTGTGAAGTTTTTATACTCTAATATATGGTCAATTTTTGTATGAAAAGAAGGTATATTCCTTTTTATTCCCATTCAGTTTTTTTCAGAGACATATTAGGTCTAACTTTTCTAAAATTTCATTCACTTCCTTTATTGCTTGTTTATTATTTGATTTATCTAGATTTGAAAGGGGAAGTTGAGATACCCCACTAGTATAGTTTTACTGTGTACTTCTTCCTCTTATGGGGGAAAAACCTGGGGGTTAACTTAAATATTTATCTGGGTTCACAAGGGTGAGTAGGAGACAGGAATGGACAATAGGTGGGGACTTAACAAGCTGGGAAATTGGGTTTGGCAGTTTGGAGAAATGGCAGTTGACAGGAGTGACTGTTGGGCCTTAACTGCCACACTGACCCACTTAGTCAGGGAGCAAGTAACAAGGTAGTACAAGGACAAAAGAATTATAAACACAGGACTTTAATAATAATTGAGGGTCAGGAATAATGGGGAACGATCACACTGAATCTAATCACTAGGAACTACACAGGGGCTGGGAGAATGGGTTAAAGCCTACACTGCACTAATCAGACTTTACAGACTAGAAGGGAAAATGGGTCTCTCACAAATCATGTCTTCTTCACCTCCTCTTGATGGCACAGGAAATGAGTCCACAGAAAGAAGGATTAGCATCCAGGAGATGCTAATCAAGGAGCTTATCTCAGACTAGGATGTCCACCACCCCAGCTAGATCTTCTTGCTTACTTGATCTTCCCTGGCAGGTCTTCCTTCACAGTGGTAATTCCACTCTCCTTGGGTTCCTCACTGGGCAGGTAAAAGCATCCACGCCCTCTCCCTTTCCCAGTTTGACCAGAGTCCTCAAGGGCAAACAGTTTTTTCCCTTCATTCTATTCAGAATGTCCCTGGCTAATAGCCAAGGCTTTTTCCCTTAGTCTGTCTGCTAAGTCTGCTTTCCTACTTTTAAAGCCTATACCTATCACACTCCGGAAGCTCATTTAATTTCTCCTTTAAAATTCTGATGGTTATACCATTTGCTACATATATATGTTTAGTATTGATATTACTTCATTGTCTATAGTATTTTTTTTTAGCAATATGTAATTTCCTTCCTTATCTCTCTTAATCAGACTGATTTTTGCTTTAGCTTTTTCTGAGATCATGATTGCTACTATTGCTTTTTTTACTTCAGATGACGCACAATAAATTCTGTTCCAGCCCCTTACCCTTACTCTGTGTGTGTCTCCCTACCTCAAATGTGTTTCTTGTAACAACAGACTGTAGGATTCTGGTTTTTAATTCACTCTGTTATCCTCTTCCATTCTATGGGTGATTTCATCCCATTCACATCCCATCTTATTTTTCCCCTTTTGATCTTGCTGTTTCTCCTTTCACTCTGATCCGTCTCACAGGTGATTTGCTTTTAATCATCACCTTCTACTTCTGCCTCCCTTCTATTATTCCCCCTTGTCTTATTCCCTCCTTCTTCTCTAAAGGGTAAGATAGGATTTTATATATGAATAATATAGTTGTCATTCCCTCTCTGAATCAATACAATGAGAGAAAAGTTTAAGCATTTCAGTCACCACCTCTCATCCTCCCCTCCACTGTAATAGTTTTTCACACCTCTTTAGGTGAAATAACATACCCCATTTCATCTCTCCCTTCCTTTTTCTCTTAGTGTAGTACTCTTTTTTTCACCCCTTGATTTTTTTATGTATATCATAGCATCCTAATCAGCTTACTCCTACACCCTCTGTCTATGTATACTCTTTCTAACTGCTATAATGTTAATACATTTTAAGAATTACAAATATTATCTTTCCATGATGGAATATATAGTTTTACCATACTTTAATACCTTAAATTTTCACTTTCTCATTTACCTTTTTAGGCTTCTCTTTGGTCTTGTGTTTGTGTATGTGTTTCTGTTTTGGGCTGGTCTTTTCATCAGGAATTCTTGGAAGCCTTCTATTTTATTAAATGACCATTTTTTTTCCTCTGAAAGAATATACTCAGTTTTGCTGAATAGGTGATTCTGGATTGCAAACTGAGATCTTTTGCCTTCCAAAATATCATATTCCAAGCCCTTCCAATCCTTTAATGTGGAGTCTACTAAATCCTGTGGAAATCTGACTATAGCTCCATGGTATTAGAATTGTTTCTTTATGGATACTTGTAATATTTTCTTCTATGATTGGGGGCTCTTGAATTTAGCTATAATATTCCTGGGAGTTGTCATTTGAGAATTTGTTGTAAGAGGTGATCCATGAATTCTTTCTATTTCTATTTTATTGTCTTATTCAACAATGTCATGGCAATTTTCTTTGATAATTTCTTATATTATGATGTCCAGGATTTTTTTTATCGTGGCTTTTAGGTGGTCCAATAATTCCTAATTTGTCTTTCCTAGATCTATTTTCCAGGTCAGTTTTTTTAAATGAGATTTTTCATGTTTTCTTCTGTTGCTTTATTCTTTTGATTTTGTTTTATTGTTTCTTGATATCTCTTGAAGTCATTAGCTTCTTGTTGCCCAATTCTAATTTTTAAGATATGAATTTCTTTGTGAGCTTTTGAACCTCCTTTTTCATTTGGCCAATTCTGCTATTATTTTCTTCTTACATTGCTTTCATTTCTCTTCCCCATTTTTCCACTACCTCTCTTAATTGATTTTTGAAATTTTGTGTCTTTCAGAGCCTGAGAACAATTCATATTTTTCTTTGAAGCTCTGCAGGTATTAGCTTTGTTTTTATTGTTCCCTTCTGTGTCTTTGCCTTGCTCTTCTTTGTCTCCATAAAAATTTTCTATGGGTAGGTGGGTTTTTGTTGCTGTTGTTTTCTCATTTTCCCAGCCTTTTTTTTGACTTTCACTTTTATCTTAAAGGTGGGTTCTGTTCTCAGGGTAGAGAGGGTGCTCTCTTAAACTTCAGTTTTTCCTTGATACCACCCATAGCTCTATTTCTAGGTTTCTGTCAGTTTCAGTTTTTACAAGGTGGTATGATGGCCTCTGGGCTGGGAACTCTGGTAGCCACCTCCCACTGCTGATTCAATCACTCCCTGAGACTGCTGATGGCTTGAAGAGTTCAGAGCATTGTAAGCTACCCTGTTTTAGGGCTCAAAATCTAGCCTTAGGCTTGGGTGGGGGCTTTTGATCTCATTATGAGCTTGAACAGGTCAGGGATATTGTGGACTGCCTTGCCTTGGATCTTGTTAACTTTGCCTTAAGCTTTAGTAGGGGCTAGCTCTGGACCTCTGTCTGGGCTTACATAGACTAGTGTCTTGTATACTGTCTTGTGCTGGGGCTCTGGGCTTCTCCCTGGGTTTAAAGAAACCTGGTGTGCTACTGACCTTGCTCTGGACTTACACAAATCAGGTGTGCCATATAGACTGCCACATGCTGGGGTTCCAAACCTTATTATAGGCTTGGGCTAGAACTTGAAACTTTATGGGATTTACACTGCTGTTAGCTTAGGCAAGGTCTCAGGATCTGGATGTTGGCTTGGGCCCAGGTTTAGACCTTGGAACAGTAGATGGTTTCGAATTGAACTTCTATTGGTGTAGCCTCCTGCTAGCTGTGCTTTCCCTTCACCCAGTGAACCAGATGCTCTCTGCCTACCTTTCAAGTTGTTCTCTGCATATAAGTTGCTTCACCCCATCTCCTTGTTGGTTCTTTCACTCCAGTACTCATTTTGAGGCATTCTTTTTTTTTTTTTTTTTTAAACCCTTAACTTTGGTGTATTGTCTCATAGGTGGAAGAGTGGTAAGGGTGGGCAATGGGGGTCAAGTGACTTGCCCAGGGTCACACAGCTGGGAAGTGGCTGAGGCCGGGTTTGAACCTAGGACCTCCTGTCTCTAGGCCTGACTCTCACTCCACTGAGCTACCCAGCTGCCCCTTGAGGCATTCTTTTAAGATTGGTTGGAGAGGATACTCATAGTGGTTCAAGCTTTCCCTGCTTCTACTCCATCATTTTGGTTCTACCCTTTCACCTAAATTCTTGATAACTCAAATCCTTTTTGGTATGTGGCCTAACTTTAAGCTTCTCCTTTAGGACCAGGAAGGTTCACTCACCTTTGCCTTTTAAATTCACCTTTTCACCCCTCTGTTTACAAATTCGTGATTCTGGCCCCTTCTTACTCTCTACAGAAAAATTTATCATCTTCTTTACTTATATATTCAACTCATCTTTTAAGTCCTTTTAAATACATCTTTTTAGTATACAAAGCACTGTACTAAGGGCTAGGGAAGATAGTAAGATAAACAGGATGCTGACTGCAGCTCTTAAGTAATTTCAGTCTAGTTGGGGTACTAAGACATACATAGATAAATATAATACAATACAGAAGGAATATAAAATGTTATGAGATTAAATGAAGGAAAGATCACATCCAAGTAGGCTTTAACCATGAGTAGAATGTCAACAGATAGATGAAGAAGAGGATAAGGAATATTCGAGAAGGTGGTCAGTGTAAGCAAAGGCACAGAAATAGGAAAGTATGCAATAGGTTTGGGAGTTTGTAAGAAATCCAATTTGACAGAAACAGAGGATCATGAGAGCAAAAATCTAGAGTCCAAAAGTACCTCAGAGGCCTTCAACCCTATTATTTAACAGATGAAGAAACAGACTTAAGGAAAGTTAAGAAAGTTGGTCATTCACCAAGAAAATGTCAGAACTAGATTTGTACCCAGGTCTTTTGACTCTAGAGTCAATGCTCCTTCCATAGTACTAAGTAGAGAGCTGCATGAGGTAAGTCTGGAAAAGTAAACCACACCTAGGTTAATGAAGGACTTTCAAGGCCAGGCTAAAAAGACTGAATTTTACAGTTACTGAATCATTTACATTTTTCACTGGACCATAAGGTAAGTAAACCATAAGGCCACAATCATGATGGTCATTCAAGGTTTTCCAAACTTCCTTTAACATACTACCTTCTTTTCTTACATCTTGTCATTTGCTATAGAATTTTAAAAAGACTATATATACAAACTGCTGTTGAATATGATTTCTGAATGTAATAAGATGTACAAACTTTAAGCATTCCCTTAAAATGCTAAGGAAAAGAGGTTATGAAATTGTTTCAAAGTAATGTTATAGACTTAGTAAACTGTAAGGTCTGTGTATATAAACTTGGTATACATAAATGTGGTATGTAAAATGACAAATAAAGTTAGCAAACTATGTAGCTCATAAAATACTTCAACTTGTGCTATAAAATTTATTTGACAGTAGAACCCGAGCAAATAAAGAAACATTTCAGGAAGAATAGATATAGAAAAACCTAGAGCTGTCTTAGCATATGCCTGATTGTCCCCAAAATAATTTTTAAAACAAATATACAAATGTTTAATTTAAACTAAATAGAAAGAGAGGTGTTTCTTTAACTGAAGAACGTTTTGGATTATACAATTATAGTAGCATATATCATCATTTCTCATTATTTTTATGTAATACTTTTATATAATATGGTAAAAATTATATCAATATCAATCTATCTCCAAAAATGTATTATTTATCAAATTGATGTTTATATATTTAATGCTTCTTTTCTTTTAAAATTAATTATTAAATTGTGACTATTTTAACTTACATAAAGATAATATTGAATAGATAGCAATTATCCATAGCTTACTATTTACAAAGTACTTTACATAAAAGAAGCTCATTTGATCCTTACAACTCTGTAAGGTAAGTGAAGTCAGTATTTTTGTCCCCTTTCCAAATAATAAAATTGATGCTGAGAGATAAAGTAAACTGCCCAGGGCCCCACAGCTGGTCAGGAGCAAGATGGCCCCCAAACCAGACTTTCTGATGTCCTTTCCATCTATATAGATATATAGATATATATACAATTTTTGATTCATAATAAATATTACTAAAACCTGATTCCAATGCCTACTTGAGGCACAGAAAGGATGTTGGGTCTTCAAATGCTATTCCATAAGTTTCTAAACAACTAAAACTGCTATCAAAAAGGCCATAAAATGTATAACCTAGTGGAATTGCTTGTCAGCTCTGGGAAGGAAAAGGGAAGAGGGGAGGGAGAGAACATGAATAGTGTAACTGTGGGAAAATATTTTTTAAAAATAAAATTATATTTTTAAAAAACAAAAAATGGCCATAGGCAAAATTTTGGTACTTTATTCATAGTGATAATAATAATAACTAAGAGTTATTTAGCCCTTTAAGAATCACCATATACATTACATTCTCTCACTTTTCAGGTTCAAATTTTCTCCCTTTCTCCATTTATTTCTTCCCTTATCTTTTGAAAAGACAAGAAATATAATACCCATTATTTATATGAAGTCATGCAGAATATATTTCAACATTAAAAGAGCAATAAAAAAGGAGAAAATAGGAAAAAATATTGCACTTTGAGAAATCTTTCACAGTTGTAATATTGCTATTACTGCATGCAATGTTCTAGTTTGGCTCAATGCATTTTGCATCAGTTCACATAAGTCTTCCCAGATTTTTCTGAAACCATTCTCTTCAACATTTCTTACAGCAAAATAGAATTCCATCATATTCATATATCATAACTGTACAGCCACTCCCTAACTGATAAGTATCCCTTCAATTTCCCAATCTTTGTCACTACAAAAAGAGCTCCTAAAAATAAACATTTTAAAACATATTTAATACATTTCCCTTTTTCTTTTACTTCCTAATTTATACACCTAGTAATTATATACCTAGAAATAGTATTGTGCAGTTTTATAGTCCTTTGGGAAATAGTTCTCCAGAATGGTTCATCTAGTTCACAACTCTCCCAATAGTGCATTTATGTGCCTTACTTTCCTGCATCCCCTCCAGGATTTGTCATTTTCCATTTCTGTCATCATAACCAATCTAATGGGTAGGAGGTAGTACTTCAGCTCTGTATTTTCATTTCTCTAATTATCAGTGATTCTGAAATCTTTTCATATAACTATTAATAGCTTTTATTTCTTCCTCTAAAAATGACCTGTTCATATTTTTTGACCATTTAGCAACTAGGGAGTGGCTCCTATTTTTATAAATTTGGCTGTTCATATATATTTGAGAAAGGATACTTTTATTAGAGGAATTTCCTGCTTTTCTTCTAATTTTGGCTGTACTGGTTTTGTTTGTGCAAAAAGCTCTTTAGTTTTCTTTTATCAAAATTATCTCTTTTAGACTTATACAAAAATATTTATAGCTGCTCTCTTGGTGGTGGCAAAAAATTGAAAAATGAGGGGATGCTCTTCTACTGGGGAATGACTGAACAAATCGTGGTATCTGTTGGTAATGGAATACTATTGTGCTCAAAGGAATAATGAACTGGAGGAATTCCATGTGAACTGGAATGACCTCCAGGAATTGATACACTGTGGTACAATCGAACATAACGACTTCTCCAGTAGCAGCAATGCCAGGATCCAGAGCAATGCTGAGGGACTTATGAGAAAGAAAACTAGCCACATTCAGAGAAAGAACTGTGGGAGGAGAAACACAGAAGAAAAACAACTGCTTGAAAACATGGGTTGATGGGGATATTATTGGGAATGTAGACACTAAACGATCACTATAGTCCAACTATCAATAATATGGAATTAGGTCTTACTCAATGATGCATGTAAAACCCAGCGGAATTGTGCAATCATGTAACCATGGGAAAATATTCAAAATTAAAAATTAAAAAAAATTATCCCTTTTACCTCCTATAGACCTCTCTATCTCTTACCTGGTCATGAACTCTTCCCCTATCCATAGATCTGGCACGTAATTTCTTCCATGTTTCCTTAATTTGCTTATATTACCCTTTATGTCTAAATCATGCACCTTTTTTGAGCTTATCTTAGTATATGGAAATGTTGGCTATTGTGTTTATTTGCTTCTGTATATTACACACTATTCTACTGATCTTTACTCCATTTTTAATCAATGCCAAATTGTTTTGGTGATTTACCACTTTGTAATATAATTTAGAACCTGGTACTGCTAGGCCCTCTTCATTCATATTTTTTTCATTGAATTCCATGATATTCTTGACCTTTTGTTTCTCTAGATCAGTGATGGGCAAACTTTTTAAAGAGGGGGCCAAAGGAAAGGAAATGCTCATCTGTCAGTCTGTTTCTAAGGCAACTCTTTGGAAGTTTCATTGTATTGTATCCTACTCATTGTATTCATCAGATTAGGAATAGTGTTGCATCACTGGATAGAACATTTCAGTCCCCCCACCACCACCACCATCTGGCCCGCAGGCCGTAGTTTGCCCATCACTGCTCTAGATGAATTTTGTTATTTTTCATAGATCTATAAAGTAATTCCTTAGTATTTTGATTGGCATGGCACTGGATAAGTAAATTAATTTAGATAGAATTATTATATACTGGCTCAGCCATTGGAATGGCTCTCTAATTTCTCTATTTAGATCTGTAGTTGTGTGAAGTTTTGTAATTGTGTTCATAGAGTTCCTGTGTGTGTCTTGGTAAATAGATTCCCAAATATTTTATAATCTGCAGTTATTTAAATGGAATTTCTCTTTCTACCTCTTCCTGCTGGATTTTGTTGGTAAAAGAAAGAAATGTTGATGATTTGTGTGGGTTTATTTTATAGTCTACAATTCTGCCAAATTCATTATTTTAACTAAATTTATTGACTCCAGGGTTCTCTAAATAAAGCATCATATCCATCTGCAGAAAGTGATAGCTATTCCTTTCATTTCTTTTTCTTTTCCTCTTAGTGTTACCATCAGGCTTTACATTTATAAGCTGTCTTTTTTTTTTTATCCTTGATACCCACATGCAGTTATTTACTCATTTTTATATACATTTATTTGATTTCCCAATTCATATCAGATTAAGAGTTGCAAATCTTAAAAGGATATAGAGATGAAGGGTAGGCACATAGGTAGGACTGCTGGTTGCCTGTCCAGAAAAACTATAAAAATAAGATATGTTAAGAGAGTTTTTTATTAATTTCTCCCTTTTTTCTACATAAGAGGAAAAGGAGCAATAAGATTTCGGAGTAAAAGACCCCCTGCTGTGCATGTTGTCAGTTGGTGACCCTCTGCTGTGCCACTTGGCAGTTGGTGACAGTGAGAAGGGTGTGGCTGAGTGTGGTTGGTAAGTTGCAGACTGTTGGAAAGGGGTTTTGGTCTCTGGGTCTCCTGGGAAGAAGGGTGTGTATGACTTAACTCTGGCACTGTTGGAGACAGAGAACTGAATTAAGGCCTTATTGATTATTGCTTAACTTGGGTAGATAAGGTAGGTAGATAGTGGTTATATTATCAGATAGAGAGAATAGGAGCTTAGTCGAGGGCTTTGGCCTAGCAGAAGATACTGCCCTCTAAGCCAAATAAATATAGGGTTTTCTAGAAAAATTTAGTTAGGATTGGGATCTGGGGTATAGTTACAAGCTATTGTATGATTACTTTCACTTTTCTCCTTCCTATTTCCTATCCATATTTCCTAATAATAAACTAAGTGTTTTGTGTTTAATAAACTGTGCACTGGCTTTTGATCAAATTCCTGCCCCGCCCCCAAATTTAATCCTTCACAGATACAAGAACTCAAAGCCTGGGACTTTTCCTATGGAGACACAGTAAAATTGGTCCCCTCAATAGCCCATCACTTACATTATATTATAGCATAGTAATAATAGCTCACATTTATATAATACTTTATAGTTCAAAAAATACTTTTCTTGCAACAAACCTAAGGTAACATTGAGTAATATTTCTTTCTATGTTATAGAAAATAAAGCCCCAGAGAAGTAAAGTGATTTGTCTACCATTTAGTAGATGGTAAATGATAGGCATGGCATTTGATGTCAGGCCTTCTCATTTTCTGAATGTCAAGGACTTTCCTTCAGAGTTATTTTCCTAATGATGAACTTGAGCCACCAAGAAAAGGTAAAATTGCATTCAGTGTTATCTGTGTAAGTATATGATAAATTTTAGAAATATTTAGCTAAACATTTAGCAAAATGGCTAAAATAAAGTTTTAGTGCTTAAACCTAACTGGAAAGTTTGGTTTCTGTAGAACTTGCTCCTTTAGGATTCTAAATAGCTTAAGCTTTTTTGAAATTTGAGTCATCTAAAAATGTTAATCAATCAATAAGAAGAGCCTACTATGAGTTATTATTAGGAGTTTGCTCTGAATTAGGTGCTATGCTTACTCCTAGGCTACAAAAACAATAGCTACCTAATTGAATTTATCCACAACAATCTGCTACTTTGGGCAGCCTCTATTAGGAAATAAGAGGACAACAAGGCCAGAAACTTAGTGTGGAATTCAGTTAAGAAGTAACATTCAAGTAAGACCAGGAACAAAAATAAATCTGCTAAGAAAGAACATATTAAGAAAGAATAAAAAGAGATAATCTATATCTTTACTAAAATAAGCTATATAACTAGTTAATGAATCCTAGATGTCAAATTCCAACTCTCTAATTATCATCTTAATACACAACAAAGATAAAGGTTTCTGAGTGCTACAAATACCTACTGGAAAAAAAAAAAAAAGAATGGTTAATCTTAGATAAAGTGGTATTGTCTAACACTATTAAGTATTTCAGTGTCAGCTTACTTTCAAATAACTAGCCATTCTTTGCCCTGACTCTGTAATGGCTAATATCTTTCTCTTTCTCCAAGAAAATTTAATGATTGAAAAAAATAGCATCAAATTCACCTACATATAAAAGAATTTCCAAGGTTATCATTAACAAGAAAGCCATTTTACATATTTTATCATTTCCATTATTGTAGTCTACTGACTCTCAAAGAAGGTGTCTAGGAAGATAACAATTAGAATGCAGGTCACTATTAATATAACTATGTAAACTGTTAGTTGATGTAATTGATTTTCTAGCTATGACTATATATAATGATGTGTCAGAGTAAAGACAGCATTCTAGGGAGAATGAATACAGTAGTGTAAGGGTTAAATTAGGAGTTTTGACAAAAAAAAGAGTAGCTTTTAATAATTTAAATTTTAATGAGAATATAGTAAAATTGTAAATTAATATTATACCTTTAAGTCAGAGAAAAGAAAACTTCTAGCAGCTTTTAACAATTAATATTTTAGTTTAAAATAGAGATAGTTAAAAGAATATAGGAAAATGAATATAGGAAAGGAGAGAAATGTAGGAAAAAGGTAGAGAAAGAAAATTTCCTAATAACTATACTAGTTATCCTATAACTACATATAACTACCCATAATTACTACCTAATACTGCCTATATCTTCCTATATCTGCCTATAACTACCACTAATAACAATCACCCCACAAAGTTCCAACCCAATCAAAATCAACTCAATTAGTATTTAATCCAACCCCAATTAGGTCTGTCAACAAATACCAGCCACCTCCCAAAACGTTTAAGAAAGAGGGGCAGCTGGGTAGCTCAGTGGATTGAGAGTCAGGCCTAGAGATGGGAGGTCCCAGGTTCAAATTCAGCCTCAGACACTTCCCAGCTGTGTAGGACCTGGGCAAGTCACTTGACCTCCATTGCCCACCCTTACCACTCTTCCACCAAGGAACCAATACACAAGAAGTTAAGGGTTAAAAAAAAAAAAAAAAGAAAAAAGAAAAGAAAAGTTTAAGAAAGGAAAAAACCTAACAACCTAAACCAAAAGCCAAAAACCCAAAAGTCAAAAAGCCCTCTGAAGGCTAAAGCCAAAAAGCCTTCTCAGTAAGCTCAAGTCCACCTTTATATTCCAGCAATTAAATGCCAACCACCAACCCAACATACTCCCAGCAGCCAACTTCCCGCAACTGCCATCCCTAACTGTCAGCAACTGCCAGTCCCAAACTGCCGGCCCCAACTCTCAGCAACTGACTGCCTTTTATATCCTTTTCCTACCTCACTTCCTGTCTCTATGATTTCCTCCTTCCTGTCTCTATGGTTTTTCTTTCCTGTCTCTATGGTTTCTACTTCCTGTCACTGTGGGCTGGTTATTTCCTGCACATCTCTATGGCAAGAAGACCTCCAGGATCTCTGTTAAATTAAAAAAGGAATAAAGAATTCCTTTTTACAGTAGTGTGCTGGTGAATGTTTAATAACCAGTCTCTACAAAAATAAAAATGTAGTCAGGATATATTTTAACATTTGATCTGTTATTAACATTGTCTCCGTTATTAACATTGTCTCCATCATTTTAAAATCCAGATAATCAATAAAACAATAACCAAACTCTGATTTGTGTAGTTTATCTATTCCTAAAATGTAAACACTTACATTGAAAATTTTACAACTGCTTCTTCCCAGCCTGTATGAGCTGATTCCAGTACACCTCTGAATGAAGAGTATGCATACAGGCTCAGAATCAGGGTAGGGTAAATTATATGTAGAGTGCAGATAAGTTTGCTTGGCTGAAGTAAGAAATAAGAACAAGGAATCAATAAAGGAGTATGATCTGGTGAGATTAAGCCAATCAAAGGATCAGATTGGAGAATTAAACAATAAAAACTTATTTAGTGTGAACTAAGTGCAAGGTATTATTCTAAAACTCTCCAAATGGCCTTGGCTCTCCAGGGAAAACTCCACCTGAAGCTGACTCAGTGATTGAGGAGCTCCAGCTTAAAGCCTCTCTATCATGAGAAGGCCAAGTCAAGGGCCAGCATTTCTTACATCTACCCCTTTATATGTTCTGTCTTCCTCTATGAGTTCTTTGAGAGAAGGATGGACTTGTTTTCTTGTTTTTGTAAACCTAGCACTTAGTACAATGTCTGGCACCTAGCAAGTAAACACTTAATAAATTCTTTATCTTTCTAGACAATGAAGATACAAAAACAAAATATTAAAAATAATTCCTGTCCTCAAAGAACTTACATTCTATTGGGGGATGATAAAACATATACATTGGTAAGAACAAGATAATTTGAGGAGGGACTAAGTCCTAACCAATAAGGGGATCAGAGAAGTTTTCCAATAAAATGGTGCTCCTGAGCTGAACTAAGCTGAGCTAAAAATTCTAGAAGGAGAAAGAGGAACAGTTTGTTTGGAATGAATGAAAGGGAATGACATTAAATAAGTCTGAAGAGTTAGGCTGGAGACTAGAAGATAACTGATCCAAGAGACAACTAATTGTTCCCTATGTCCCTATATCAATCACAATAATTTCAACATGAAAACATTTAAAGGAACAGGTAAACTAAAGTTATTGGCTTGGAGGCTTTAAGTTGAATCATTTTGCTTTCAGACAAAACAGTCATTTGCCTGAACTCTATTTTTAAGCCATTCAGTAAATTTATCTGTTCCTGCTTCTAATGAGAGGGGTAGTATAAAGGATAGAAAGATAGCCTGAAAAACCAGTAAGTCCTGTATTCAAGACCATATACTAGCTATGTGTCCCTAGAGAAGCCATTTACCTTCTCAATACTCAGGCAATTCTTTAAAAACCAAATTGCTAAATACATTGATATGGACAATTCTGAAGGACTTATGAAAAGAATGCTATATACCTCCAATGAAAGAACTGTTGGAGTTAGAATACAGATCAAAGCATACCATTTTTCACTTGTTTATTTGGGTTTACGTTTTGGGGTTTTGGTTTTATAAGATTTCTCACTTATAAAAGTGAACAATATGGAAAGATGTTTTGAATGATAATACATATATATCCCCAACTGAATCACCTGCCAGCACCAGGATGGGGGACTGGAAAGGAGGGAGGGAGATAAGGTCAACCATATAACTTAGGAAAACTTGTGTGGAAAATCAATATTGCATGTAATTGGTAAAAATTAAAATATTAAAATGATAAAAAGATAAAAAAAACAAATTGTTGAGAAAGTGCTAACCTACATTGATAGGGAGAAATCCCTCACCCAAGAATTCCCTGTGCCAACATTATCCAGTCCCTATCTCTATCCCATTTAAAACAACAAATGCTTCTGACAAATATTGTCATAACAAGCATTCTCATACCTAAGGCTCAAGCTGATGGGATGAAGTAGGGTATTTACAATATTTCCCTTAGAATTAGTTCCTAAAATTTCCACTTTGACAGATATTATTTTCCTAAGATATTATTATGGACATAAGTTCTACTATTCTAATAATGAAACTTAAGGGCTAATTTTCTTTCTGCTGGTTTTAATTCTGCCAAGTTGTTTCAGTTGCTATGCTTAACAGATCTCCTGAACAGGATTTATTTAAGAGGTTTAATTTCCATTTTCCTAAAAATAAAAAACAAACACCAAAATAATTGCCTCCTAACTAGTCTGTTTCCAATATCTCCATTCCACTCCTAAGTCATAGTTCTGATCAAATCACTCTGCTACTCAAAGATCATCAGTAGTTTCCCATCACCTAGAGCAGAGGTCAGCAAACTTCAGTATACAGGCTAGCCAACTATTTTTGTATGGCCTGCAGGCTGTTTGGTTTTTACAATTTTTAATGGCTGAAAAAAAAATTAAGCATATTATTTCAAGCCATGTAAGTATTACATGAGATTCAGATTTCAGTGTTCATAAATAAAAGTTTTATTGGAACACAGCAACACTCATTCGTTTATGTATTACCTGTGGTTTCTTTCACACTGCAAAGGCAGAGCTGAATAGTCACAGAGGCAGAATGTGGGCTTCTCATCAATGACAGGTAATGTATAATTCCAGTGTCTTACTGTGTACTGTACACTGTAAGTGTACAGTACACATATAGCCTTATTACAATTTTGGATTTTTGTTTTTGTTTTTTAAATTATTGGTATATTACCATCATATCAAAATAAGAAAATAGACTTCCAGGGACATACTTTTTAGGCACTATAGAGTATGGGTTATTTTGTTATTGAATTAGGTAGCAAAGGATTGCTTTATTATATACAATGACAATAAGCCTTGCTAAAAGTATACAAGATATATTGACATTATCAAACTAGGTATTCATCACAATATTCCTAACTCACAAAAAAGCAACTGTCAGAAAATTAGAAAATTTAAAATGGAATATCTTATCAGAGCAGAATTTCTTGATGAAAATTTAAAAATGAAATGAGGCTGCAAAGAAAGTTAAGTTGCTGAGTGGGTCATTTGTTAGCCAAGAAAGAAAACCTGTTTACCAACAGTGAATCAACTAAATAACTAAATCTCATTAGATTGTAGCAGACAAAGAAATATATATAGAAAAAATTAGCTGTTTAGGGCTATTAGCTTTTATGGCTCAATTAAATTCACATGCTCATGAAATGATAATAGTATATGAGTGAAAATACATTTTCAAAGAAGAAATATATATAATTTCATTGCAGATCAGCATTATCAAATGAATATTTGCAATCAATTTGACAAAAAGGAAAAGTTAACAACATCAATTATACAAAATGAATTCCATTCTTCTCATTAGAAGACCTGTATTACCCCCCAAAATGTACTGAATTATTACTAGATTTTGAATTTTGTCAATAATATTTATGGAAATCTGTTTCCTTTCTTGTCACATAATTGTCTAATAATATTCTCAATTTTGCTTCTTGGCCCACAAAGCCTAAAATATTTACTATTTATCCCTTTACACAAAAAGTTTGTCGACTCTTGGCCTAAAAAATGACATTTAATGCCCTCCACAACCTGTCTCCAATGTATCCTTTTAAATGACTACTTTCTTCTAGACTTTATTTATATATATTTGTCCTTACCTTCTCTCTGAGAATCAATTACCAAGTATCATTCCAGGGCAGAAGAACAGTAAAGGCTCGGTAATTGAGGTTAAGTGACTTGCACAGAGACACACAGGTAGGAACTATCTGAGACTACATTTGAACCCAGGACCTCCTGCCTTCAGGTCAGGTTTTCTATCCAATGAACCACCTACCTGCTCCTACACACTGTACATTCCAGCCAAACTCAAATAACTAGTCAATATTACTCATCCTATCATTTCCCATTTCTCTATGATTTTGCTCACTCCCTTTATACGGGATAGTCCTCCTGACCTCTTACATTTCTACCTGTTGAAATTCTTCCCTTTTTTCAAGGTTCAAACTAAAGATTTCTCCAGGAGCCCTTCTCTGATTTCCCCCAAATGAGAAGCAACCTTTCTTTCTTCAGATTTTTTATAACACATTGGTTCTTTTGAACTTATCAGACTAATATGTATCATAGTTATCAATGTATGTCATACTTCCTCTATTAAACTCTGGAATTTAAGTTCCTTCAAGGTAGTGAGTATTCTATTTTCATCTTTGTATAGCCCATATAACAGAATCACAAACCAGAATATAAGGAGGTTCAGAAGAAAACACAAA
This sequence comes from Gracilinanus agilis, assembly GCF_016433145.1. Lineage (NCBI taxonomy): Eukaryota > Metazoa > Chordata > Mammalia > Didelphimorphia > Didelphidae > Gracilinanus > Gracilinanus agilis. The sequence goes on from NC_058130.1 coordinate 145,463,497, forward strand.
ATGTGCTGAATGTATCATATACTTTAAAAATAAAACCCAACAAACTGTATGTAACAGAAATCCACTGTTTCATATACAATTCCTTTTCAGTTCTTATTTGTAAGTGGAAATGCTCATATCTTGTTGGTATTTGTCAAGTTTAGTTTAGCAAAAAAACACTTTAATTATTTAGCAAAAATAAAATAGCAATCACTTAATGTTTGTTGTACTAAATCTTTAGCTACAGTCAGATTTTTGTTAAAATTTGAAAACCACAAAAAATTCACATGCCATAAGGAATGTTATTCAAAAGAATATGAATTCCAGTACAAATTAGAACACTAAAATTTTAAGTTTGTACAATTAGATAATGTACACCTTCCAAACTGAGTCCTTGAATATTATAATTGCATCAAAGTCCTGATAAAGGAACTATCTCCACCAAATACTAGCTAAGTCCCAGGGAATTGCCTGAAATTCTTTAAGGGTCTTACCAAGGGTCACACAGCAAGTATAGATAGGATTTAAGCCGGATTCTTCCTGACTCTAAACTAAGCATAATATCCACCACACTGCCTCGATACTAAATTAAGTAACTTCATGAAATCTCCCAGAGAGAAGTTAATCTCTTAGAATCCAGAAATATAAAACTCTTCATAACCTCTAAGTTCTTCTGGGAACTAAAAAGAAAACAGAACTATTTAAATTATTCCAGCTGAATTCACTGAGATGTTTAAAAGATACAAAGTCCAAATAACACATTCTTTCCCTAATAGATTTTGAAGCTTTAGCCATATGCTACTATTTATACTGTCATTCCTCTGTTCAGAATCTTTCAGTGGCTCTCTACTTGTCCATTTGGCATGGATTTCAAACTTCTCAGTCTAGTATTCAAGGCTCTCTACATGATGATGGCAGTCTTTATCTTATACTATTTACTTCCTCATATTCTTCAGTCAAAGTGTACTAATTGCATTTCCTGTACATCTCTCAAGTTTTTCTACCTCCATGCATTTAAAATGGTCACACGCCATTCCCTGGCCTGGATTTGCTTCCTCACACTGCCTATTCCCACTATGAGCTACTAAAATCCTATGTACTTCTCAAGGTTCATGTTTAAGTACCCCCTCCTCCATGAAACTTTTTTTGCTCTCTTTCCACCCTCCAACACCAGTGAGAAATTAGCTTTATTACTGAAGATGCCACCTAGTAATTTCATAGTACTTTTCTTAAATATTTATCATGTTTTACATTGTACTACAATTACTAGTTTGGCAATTAGATCATACATGAAAGAAAGTACAATGTCTAATTTTTATACTTCTAAGAAGTGCTAGAATCATGCTCTGAACAGAGTAAAGGGTATTTGCTGCTAAATTGAACTTTTATTCAGTCCATATTCAGTATAGGATTTCAATAAAAAAAGATTTCTAAATAATGCTCCTTCTTAGATAAATTTCATTTTAATTCTTTTGATCTTCTAGGAATAAAACTATCGAATAATCTCTGTATCTAACCTCTAGCCTTTAAAGATTTTTATTTTGTAGCACAAGTAAAGTTTTTTCTCATATATGTAAGGTCAATTTCTTCTTTGTAACTTGCAAACACAAAGTAGGTGTGCATTTATGTGATTCATAGGATCATAGATTTAGATCTGGAAGGGACTTAAAAGATCATTTAGTCCAACTCCTTCATTTTACAAATTAGGAAGTGAGACCCAGAGAGATTAAGTAACTTACCCAGTGACACATACTAAGAAAATGTCAAAAACAAGATTTGATCTATGTCTTCCTAGATCTATTCTACTTCTCTATCCATAATATGTCCTGTGACCTCTACTGTGCAAATCAGGAAGCAAACATTCCAAGTTATAATGTATTGTATTTTTCAGTCTTAATTAATAGAATAAGAAACTCTTTTGCAAAATTAGCTTTTGAGTATTTTAACATTATAACTTGCAATTTTTAGTTATTTAACTATAGTATCATGTTGTTACTGGCAGTGGAGATGGAACCTGGGCCTGGATTCCGCAAACTAACAGTTTGTACCAAGTCAGGGTCTCACTAAGGGCTGGGCCATATTAAGGAATGTGGGCACTAAGCAGGCTTTCTGACAAGAAAGATCTAGAAAGGTTACTAGGACTCTGAAAATGAGGTTAGACATGGATAGATTAGTTCCTTATGGAGGTACAGAGGATAGAGAGTCAGAGAATGAATCTGTATGCATCCTATTAAATGGAGATATTTAGGTTTAGTAAGCTTTCAAAGACACAAGATTAGCCTGCAAAAAATCATTTGCATTCTTATTTACTGGCAATAAGACCAAGAAAAAATCATTTAAGAGAAATATCACTTAAAATGAAAACAAAAACCATAAAATATTTGAGAATTAACCTACCAAAGAATAAATAACTTGTATAAAGATAATAAAAAAATATTGTCTCAAATATAAGAAAAGTCCAAATACATAGAAGATATTTAATATTCATGGACAAGTATGAATAAGGGAGTAAAAATGATAATATTTCCCAAAATAAATTTATGCATTGAATATAATACCAATCAAAATACCAAAGGGTGTTTTAAAAAATATAATTACACATAATCATAATGAAATCTACATGGAAAATGAAACAAGTAAAACTATTCAGATATATGCTAACAAAAAAAATGTTGATAAAAGTAGTCACGTATCCTCAGATTTTAAAACATATTACAAAGAAATTAACATCAAGACTTTCTGAGAAAGAAAGAAAGAGATCAATGGACTAGAAAAGAGTCACCAAACACACAAAATTAGGATTTGATAAACTTATAAAAAATAAAAATAATGTACCTGAACAAAGTTGTTAGAAATTGGTAGGAAATGGATTTAGTCTACTATCTTACACTATATACCTCAGTGAATTCCAAATAGATTATAGATTTAAACATTTTAAAATGGAAGAAATGGAATTAATATGTAGAAATTGTGACTTTATTAAATTAACAGAAGATACCCTTCCAGTCAAAAGAGATTTATTCAACTATATCATAGTAAATAAATCTATACAACAAAGAAGAGGAGGGGCAGCTGAGTGGCTCAGTGGATTGAGAGCCAGGCCTAGAGAAAAGAGGTCTTAGGTTCAAATTTGACCTCAGACACTTCCCAGCTGTATGACTGTGGGCTAGTCACTTAACCCCCATTGCCTAGCCCTTACCACTCTTCTGCCTTGGAATCAATACACAGTATTGATTCTAAGTGGTAGGAAAAGTTTTTATTTGTTTGTTTGTTTGTTTTAAAGAGGAGAATTAAAAGGAAAGAAAAAGATATTGGGAAAAATATTGATGGCAAATGATATTTCAATTATATGAAATAAATATCAATAAAAGTAATACCAAATTCACAATAAACAAATGGTCAAAAGATATAAACTGTTGGTTTTCTTTTTAAAATAAATTTTATTGATGTCTTTTTTATATGTCATTTAAATTTTCCTCTGTATGCCTCTTCTAACTCTACTCCCAAAGAATGATTCCTTTGTTTAAAAAAACAAAGAATTTTTAAAAAGAAAAAAATGGAGAAAAAACCAAAATCAGCGAAACTAACCAATACATTTTTTAAAAATCTGACAATATATATCAGTTCTATACCCATGTACCTCACAGGTGAAGGAAAGCATTATTTTAAATCTTTTCTTTAGGGTCAAGTTCTATATAATTTTGTAATACTAATTTTTAATCATCAATCATTTTTCAAAAGAGAAAACACAAATCTTTAATAATCATTTTAAAAATGCTCAACCTCCCTAATAATCAGAGATGAAATTCAGTGACCTAGAAATTAATCTCATCTATCAAATGGAGGGGGTGGGGGAAGATCTCAATGCTGGTGGAATTGTGGGGAAATAAATTCATTGCTGCTACAATTGCAAACTTGTAGATTTTGAGGGCAGGAAAGACCAAATATTTAAGTACATAGTAAAAGGTACTATAATAGCCATACCCATTGACTCATAAATCCTTTACTAGGAATATATTTGTGTTACTAGAAACAAACAAAAAGATATTTGTTCTAATATCTTCATGATAGTATTATTTGTAAAAAAAAAAAAAAACTGGAAAAACCTAACTGTAACAACAAGAAAATGGTTAAATAAATAGTGGTAAGTTAATATGATGGGTTACTAGACTATATTCACATGACTGACAAATATGAGGAATATAAAGAAATATTGAACAATCTTTATAAAATAATGTAAAATAAAGCCAGAAATAGAACATGGAGTATCTTCATACAAATAAATGAAAGTGAATGAAGAAATGAAGCATCCTGATGGAGATTTTATATGAAGAATCTAAAAATTATGACATTTTTATGCACTAAAATTAATTCACCTAAATGTGATTAGTTTCAAAGAAGTTTAATTAATTATGCTGGTATTTAATGTTTTAATAACAAATCACTTAAATATCTTAAAAAGCATGTCTTATTGATGGAAATGTTCTCAAACACCTCTTTTTGTGGATAATAATACATTCAATTTACATTAATCTCTGGAACAATACAAAGCTTCTTTAGAGACATCCACAATAATGTAAGAAAAATACTAGACTAACCATCCATTCTGGAAAAATGGAATTAAAAAATGAACAACAAAAAGATATAATATGCAGTATGTCAATCTGTCTACCTTGGACAAGTTTTATAGATAGATACTTGGGACCACAATTGAACAGAAAAATGAGATTGGAATGGATTATATTTACAGAAACTGTTTTACCTTTTTTTAATACAAATTTTATATTAACCTCCACTGACAAAAGCAGGTATTCGACTATATGAACGAAATTACAGAAGAAAAAAGTACATAATATGAGACTTAAAATGATATTATAAACAATAGAATATTTGCATTTATATATGAAAAAATAAAGATTTGGTAAGCACCTACTATTTTCAAGGTATCATGCAAGCCACTTGGGATTCAAATTTTTAAAAGTGTCAGTTAACAATAATTTATTAAGAGTAAGTCCTGGAGTCAGGAGATTCCATGTTCAAATAAGCCTGAGGAACTTTCTAGCTGTGTGGGCAAGTCATTTAATCTCAATTGTGTAGCCCTTCTTATTCTTGTGCCTAGGAACTGATTTTTTTTAAGTCTGCTATTTTCTAAGCACTGTGGTTTCCCTACAGTCAAGGACACAGACTTACAGGGCTTTAGGGAACAGAAGAATACAATATGTATACAAATAAACCGATAAAAGGTAACTTGAAGAGGGATAACATTTAATTGAATGGTGGATAGTATCAGGGAAGGCTTTACAGAGAAAAAATGAAACCTAAACTTAGTGGAAAAGGAAGATAAGGACTCTGGGAGGTAGAGAAAAGAGTATATTGCAAACAATAAATGCAGTTTCTATGAGTGCAAAGAGGCAAAGATTATTTTACCTTCTTTACTTGTGTAGATAACATGGATTTGCTGCTGTTATTGTTGTCTTTAACTACACAGCTGTAGACAATGCATATAATGTTCTTTGGTTCTCCTTTGTTCTGCATTGTTTCCTGTTTCCCCACATTTCTTTCAACTCAACAATTTATCATTTTTATAATGTAATAACATTCCATTCAAATTATATTTAAATAAATTTTTTAGCTATTTGCCAATTGATGGACCCTTTGTTTTCAATTCATTGGTTTTTGTTTTTTTTTAATCATGTCTAGGATTCTCTCCCTCCTCAAATCCATCTCCTGACTTCCCTGAAATCACAGTAAAAAAGCCCATTTTCTGCAAGAAGTCTTTCTCTATTCCTTTCAATGTTATAGCCTTCCCTCTGAGATCACTCCCATTTATCCTGTTTATATCTTGTTTGTACATATTTATTTGCATGTTTGTCTTCCCCTTTAGACTGTGAGGTCCTTGAGAGCAGGAACTGTCTTTTTACCTTTCTTTGTATCTTCAGGCTTAGTGTAATGCCAGAAATATGGTCACTACTTAAAAAGTGCTTGCTGAGTAACACAGGCCTTTTTGTGTGTCAATAATTCCCTTGCAGTAGGACCACTGAGTGTCAGGGAAAACATTGTTTTAAGCCAAGTTGGAGATAATATGATGTAACAATCTCCTAAATTGTCTCCCTACTTCCAGTCTCACTCTTCAATTTCAATCTATTTTATATATTGCTATTGTTAATCTTCCTAAAATACTGATTTCAGCATAACTCCTGCTCAAAAACCCATAACTTCTAACATTCCAGATTCTCCACACTTTGGTCCCACACTACCCAATTTTATTTAACAGCACCCTTCAACACAAATCTACCTCAGTAACTAGACAGATCTCCTAATTCACTAAAATGCATCCCAATTACAAACTTTTGCTCATATTTCCCCTCTCTCACAGTCCTCACACCCCTGAAAAAATGGTTTTTTCCAACTATTTTTGTAGGGTCAATTCAAGGCCCACCAGCAAGATTTCTGCTATTTCAGGACATATTGATCTCTATACTATTTATACTACCTAGATCAGGCGCTTAGTACTTAATTATATAGAGTATATTGAGACTTGTTTCATGTGTACAAATTTCATATATATATATATGAATGGTATATTTGGTATAGTTCATATATATGTGTGTGTGTGTGTATATATATATATATATATATATATGTATGTATAGCTGGTATATTTGGTATAGTTCACATGAACTATACCAAATATACCAGCTATACTAAAACTTTAAGAAACACTCCTATGTATTTGATCTCTTTTGAATTATTCTTAGACCCAACACAACATTCTACTCACATTAGGTGCTCAGTAAACACAAAATGAACTAATAAATGAATAATTGTGTTGACAGTGTATTTTAAATGCCAGGCTAAAATGTCTGTATGTTATATTACAGGCATTTAGAAGACATTGACAAATTTTGAGTAGGAGGTACATGATACAATCTGATCTGAATTTTAGTAATATCAGTTTCACAGGGTGAAGGTCAATTTTGGAAAGCCTGGAGACCAACTGGGATGCTACTGCAGTAGTCCTCGAGGAGAATAAAGATGCCCTATGGAAGAGGTCAAGTAAGTAGACAGAAGGGGATTTAGATAAGTGAGTTTAAGACAAAGGAAAGAGTTAAGAACTACTCGAAGTGACTGGAAGGATGATAATGTCAGCCCCACAAATGTTCCGAAGTTTATAAAAGCAATATAGCTTCTCTGAAAGAGTATTTGTAATGAAAAGATGGGTCTTTGTACTTGGCTTCAACTTTGAAATCATTAAAAGGACTAAGCATTTTCCCAAATCTAAAATCTTCCTCATAATCAATTCTGGAGTCAACTCATTATTCATATGCAGTGGCAGACCCAAGTATATACCTTACCATCATTATTCAAAAGATATCACCCTAACAACCACTATAAGAAAAACTAAAATGGATAAAAAAAAATACTTATTGCACAGACTATGACATATGCCTGGTAAGAACTCTACCCACTTTTCAGTATGGATGTGACAGACTGAATCTTGTGGAATAAGAAAGCGTGAATGAGTTGTGTGTGATATTCATCCTAGATTCCCTTATGTTATCTTTCTACTGTAAATCAGTAAACCCTTTCCAATTTCCCTATTACTATTTACAGTACCGTCATATTTCTAGTCACTTAGGCTCTTGGCTCTTAACCTCAGTGATCAACCACTCCTCACTATCCCTTATTCCACATATCCAATTAGTCGCCAACTCTCATTATTTCCAACTGCACAATTTCTCTCAGCTATGTGCTCTTTGCTTTACTCCATCAGCTACCTTTCTAATTTGAGCCCTCATTGCCTGTTGCTTCCATTATAATGGTCTCCTAATTGGTTTCATTGCCTTAAGTATCTCCATTCTATCCCTCTCCACATAGCTGCCTAAGTGACTGTCTTAAAGCATAATTCTAACTAACCATGTCACTCTGCTACTCTGTAAACTCCAGTGCCTTTTTATTCATTCTAGGATCAAATCTTATTTCATCTTTATCTCATTCTTTTAAAAAATTTCACATTTAAAGTTTTATAATTATCAACATATGTACATAATTTAAAAATAAGTAAATACACACACATAAAGCATACCCAAAAATTTTTTGCTAATGGATTGCACAATCAAAAAAATTTGGGGAACACTGGTCTAGACTATCAAAATAGCCTCCTAATGACACTTCCTGCCTTCAGTTCCCACCAACAAAAAATTCATTCCAATCTGATCTAAAGATCAGGCTAAGAAGGTTTACTTCATTCAATAGTCAGTGGAAATGAGTTGCTGAAAGTATTTTTTAGTAGTAGATTAGCTCTGGTATCTTTGTTTCCTCCCCTGAAAAATAAAGAATTTTTGTCTCCAAAGTCTCTTCCAGCTTTAACTACCTATATGAAATCTGAGTTCCATTTGATTTCCTCTCAATTTCAGTAGGAATTGAATGAATAAACCACTTCCCTAGTCTAAGGCCTCAGTTTTCTCCTCTGTAAAATTAAGAAAGTGAATTAGACAATCCCTAATCTCCCATTCAACTCAACATTCTGTCAGGATATTTTAAAGAATTGAGGGAAACTGACATCGAGTCCTCTAGCTACTCAGCTGTCTTGTATCAGTAAAAATGAAAATGCATTCTATCACATGAAAGTTTCCTACAACTTTGTATGGTGAAAGATCAGAAAGAAAAATATTAGTTTATCTGAAAATTTCAACTCTATCAGTCCTCACAATGAATTACTTTACTTTTTCTCCTTTTTCAGAGAAAAGTGAAAGTAAATGAGTAAACAAATGACTTTTGATGAAAACTAGGGCCTAGTTAACAAGAATGATTAATATAGGAAGCTATCATAGGGTTCTGGGCTGGCTCATATATATGGAATTGTGGTTTTCCAGAGAGGAGGAGAAGAGAGAAAGGAAAGGACAGACTTACTCAAAAATCTGGCCAATAAATGAGTTTAAAATTGCTAATAGAACTATATACAAATATATATACACTGATCTTGGATAGTCTAACCCTTCTTCTAGGAATTTAGCTTTAATTTAGTCAGAAGAGTAACCATGTCCCTTACTTCTCAAAATATGTTAGATAATTTACATGTTAGATAATTACACGGAAAAAGAAGATTAAGAAAGTTTAACTCTCAAATAAAATTAATTTTTATAAATAAATTAGGAAAGCACCATAAGACAAATTTATAATTTTGTAAAGTCTAAATTTAATCGATCACTTACAAAACAAAGAACATACTTCAATGAGCACTAGAAAATAAAACGTGGAAATGAAGCACATTTAACAAAGCTGGCTACTAAAAGCTATAAACCATATTACAAATATAGTGAGAGAATGAGTTCTTAAGAAAGTGGCAGTATAAAATACAGATGTGTCAGAGGCTTTCTTACTGGTAGATATATACAATAAAGCCAGGAATGTGAGCCAGGAGGGTTAAAGACAAAGACTTCATCATCATTCCTCAGCTTTTTTTCTTGTTTAACTTCCTTTATCTGCCAATTAAAGAGGATCTTAGGTTTTCCCACCCCATTCTAACTTAATGTTTGTTTTTCTGAGTTTGTTTCTGGGGACAGCATACCCAATTTGGATTTGAAAGGCATACCCATAAGGAGTTAAGCAAGAATTACAGGGAATGTTTAACTCTAAATCAGAGAATACTGTGGGACCACAGATTTTAAATCAGCATCAGACATAGACAATTAAAAGAACAGACTTTAATTTTATCACTGGGAGCTATGCCTTGCTTTGTGGCTGCCCTCAGTTAGGTTTGGTGGCTCATAATCTCAGTTACAGACTAAAGAGCTGTCAGCATTGCCCAGTTAGGAAGAGGCTTTCTAGTAATTCAACTTGGCAGATAGTTGAAAATTAGCTGAAAGTTTAGCAAATGACCTTGAAAAACAGAAGAAAATACAAAAGCTTGATGACCACGAGATCACTGAACACACCCAAAGGAGAGAATGCTCCAGGCTGAAGATATGTCCAGAAGAAAGCAGAAACATGACCCAAGAACAGTAGAAAACAATACTATGACTTTTCCAAATGTTATCAACAACCCTGTTATTTTGAAGTTGAGCTGTCCTGGCTATAGATAACCCTACCAGTATGGGTTCCTAATATGTGCCCTTTGACAAATATTCCCTAGTCATGGATATTTTCTACATAAGTAATTACCATGAAGGTACTCTGTCAAATTCTGAATCTCTTAAAGCATTTGAAGAAGAAAAGTTAACAAATTATTTTAATACAGTCTTTTCCTTCAATTGTTGATTTAATAGTATGTGGTATTTGAATGCCTAATTATTCATTTTTCCTTTCTCTCAACAAAACCTGAAGTAGACAAATTCAATATAAGTTCTAAACCACTCAAGTACAAATAATATAAAAGGATCAAATGTATCTGTTAATACCAACAAATTTATATCTTGATAGATAAAGTTTAGAACAAAAAACATGGAGAATCTACCACTTAATTCATGAGAACCAAACACTGGAGTTTTGCCCAAAAGAGTATTTCAGCTTTTTTTTTTTTTTTTGTGAGAATGAATTAAAATCCAATGAGAATTTTGGGGAGCTTTGGTCTTATTGAAATAAATATATTTATTGAAATCATCATTTTAAAAAGCTAGTAATAGTCATTCTAAAGCAGATCTGGTAGGTTATACAAATGTTATTATTTCCATTTAAGGAAAGTCAATCTCAGAGAATTGAAACAACTTCCCCTAGTTATATTGCTAGCTTCTGGTACACTATCTTGAATCAATTAAAGTGAAAAAGCTAAATGTATTCTATTATGTGAATGTGTGAAATGCATGGTGAGATGAGAAAGAAAAATATTAGCCTATCTGAAAATGATAGGTTAAGAGAAGGATTCAGACAGAGAAGGATCATAGATATTGAGCTGAAAGGAACATCAGAGGCCATTTGGTACAACCTCCTCATTTTACAGAAGAGGAAACTGAGATTCAGGAAAGTTAAGTGAGTTGTAACTAGATGGCACAGTGAATAGAGTTAGAATTATAGTCAGAAAGATGTATGTTAATAATATTCCCTCCAAGACACTCAGTAGTTATATGACCCTAGGCAAGTCATTTGTTCTCTTTCAGTTTCAGTTTCCTTTTCTGTAAAATGGAGATAATAACCTCTACTCACAGGTAGTAGGGCAACTAGATAGTGAAGTGGATAGAATGCCAGGCTTCGTCACAAAGACCTGAGTTCAAATTTAGCCTTAGACACTGACTATGTGAACCCTGAGCAAGTTATGCAAACCCTGTTGGTCTCAGCTTTCTCATCTGTAAAATGGGGCTAATGGTAGTACTGACCTTGCAGAGTTGTTGTGAGGTTCAAATGAGATAACCATTGTATAGTCCTGGACATTGCCTAGTACATTGTAAGAGCTACATAAAAGCTAACTCTTTTTGTTATTATCACAAAGTTGTTGTGTGAGGATCAAATGAGATAATATATCAAATCTCATTTCCATTTTAGAACACTATATAAATTCTAGTTATTATTATTAAATGGTGGCACAAGTAGTATTCTAGGGATTTGAATGTTGTCCTTTGACTGCAGAGCCTGTTTTTCACTGCACTATTCCCATTCATTATCAATAACCTGAATGTAACTATGGATCTACCTCCAGTCTCCAGTGTGGGCTTCATCTCTGGGAACCTCATTGGTTCTCATGGGTTTCATTACCATTTGCTGTGCCTATGACTCCCACGACTCCACAGCCAGCCCTAGTTTTGCTGCTGAGCTGAAGTATCTCACAGGCATCTCAAATTGAACATGACCAAAATAGAAATCATTTTCCTTTCCCTAAACCCTGCCTCTTTTCCAGTCTTAAAGATTTCTGTTCAAAGCAACACTATCTTTTCAACCAGGTATACCACATCAATCTTGTATTCTTTACTCTGTCTCACAATCCATAGTTAATCAGTTGCTAAGTCTTTTCCATTCTGTCTCTCCTAACATCCTTCTCATCTTTCTCCTCTCTATTCCAATCTCTCCCAATTCAGTCCCTTATCAGAGAGGAGGGGGAGATAGTTATGGTCTCACCTGGACCTCATAAGAGCCTTCTAACTTTTTCCCCTGCCTCATCTCTTTCTTATCTACTCCATTCATGACACAGTTACACAAATGATATCCACAAAGCACAGATCTAATCATCATACTCCCTGCTCAAGAAACTACAATGGCTCCCTATTACCTCTAGAATGAAACACAGATTCCTCTAGCTTTTAAAACCCTTCACAACATGGCTCCAAGCTGCCCTTCCAACCTGAGCCCTGGGCCTGGAATCAGGAAGAGCGGAATCCAAATGCCATCTCTGAAACTTACTAGTTGTGTGACCCTGGGCAAGTCACTTAACCTGTTTGCCTCTGTTTCCCGAGAATAATAACAGAACCAATCTCATTGGGTTTTATGAGGATCAAATGAGATGATATTTGTAAAATGCTTAGCACAGTGACTGGCACATAGCAAGTGTTATATAAATGCTTATTCCCTTCTCCTTTCTCAGACTCAATCTGCCAGTAAAATTGATGTTCTTACTGACTCTCATATGACACTATATCTTCCACCTCCATGCTTTACTTAGGCTTAGACTCAAGTCTAGAAAGTATTTTCTCCTTACTACTGCCTCTTAGAAACCCTAATTTCCTTTGAAGCTCAGAATGGGTATCACCTTCAATATAATACCTGCTAGTGCTTCTCCCCCTCCAATTACTTTCTATTTTTTAGACAAATAGTCTTCCCCCCAATATGAAGTGAGCTCCTTAGAAGGATTGTTTCATTTTTATCTTCATGTTCCTATTACCTAACACAGGGCTTGGTATATAGTAGGCACTTAATAAGTGCATGCAGATTGATAAGAAAGCATTTGTTGAGTCCTAGTTCAGACCAGAGATGAGCTAGCTAAATGCCCTTGGACTAATCACTTCTCCATAAGTCTCAATTTCCTCATCTACACAACAGGGATAATAATTGTACCACCTATTTCACAAGTTTTTATGAATCTCAAGTGGGATCCCACAAAACAAGTACTTTGTAACTATAAAAGACTATACAAATAGTAGCTCTACAAATAGTAGGCTTCCTAAGTCTAGTGTTCTTTCCATGACACCATGTGGAACACTATTACCTTCTGAGTCACATGGAATGGTAATCCTGGACAAATGAAGCTAACAGACACATAATTTTAAATAAATTAGAGGGTTTCAAAGAAATTTGTTTGAAATTTCTTTTTCCTTTTTTTATCTCATTTTGTGTTTTTTTTTTTAAATTTTTAAATCCTTAACTTCTGTGTATTGACTTATAGGTGGGAGATTGGTAAGGGTAGGCAATGGGGGTCAAGTGACTTGCCCAGGGTCACACAGCTGGGAAGTGTCTGAGGCCGGATCTGAACCTAGGACCTCCTGTCTCTAGGCCTGGCTCTCAATCCACTGAGCTACCCAGCTGCCCCCCAGCTGCCTCATTTTGTGTTTTTTAACCTGATATTATTATTCCCTTTCTTCTTTTTTTATATAAACACCAAATCCAGCAAACCTCCTTGACATTAGTTTTCAACGCTAAATTCTAATTAAATAATTCCTGGGTCCAAACTTTTTTTAAAAAACTACCTCCTGAAACATTGTACACAGAGACTGACACATTGTGGACTTCTCTACTAGCAGCAATGCAATGATCAAGGACAATTCTGAGGGACTTATAAGGTAGAACACTACCCACATCCAGAGAAAGAACTGTGGGAGTAGAAATGCAGAAGAAAAACATATGATTGATCACATGGTTCAATGGGGATATGATTAGGGATGTTGATTTTAAATGATCACTCTATTGCAAATATTAATAATATGGAAACAGATTTTGAACAATGATACATGTAAAACCCAGTAGAACTGCTAGTCAGCTCTGGGAGAGGGGATAGAGGAGGGAGGGAAAGAACATGAATCAGGAACCATGGAAAAAATATTCTAAATTAATTAAATAAAAAATGGAAAATAAAATAAAACAACCTCCTATCTTAGAATCAATACTAAGTATCTGTTCCAAGGTAGAAAAGCAGTAAAGAGTAGGCATTTAGAATTAAATGACTTGCCCTGGGTCTGAGATCACATTTGAATCCAGAATCTCCCATCTCTGTTTCCAGGCCTGACTCTCAATCCAATAAATCCCTTAGCTGCCCTGGGTTCAAACTTAAATAATTGCCTTGGTCTTGATGGCAACCACAAAATGTGTTCTGAACTGGGATCTTCAGCAAAACAAAGAACTGCTAAGTATCGACTCAGAAATTCTTTGACTTAGTCCATTTGAATTATCAGTTTAGAGTATATGACCTGTTCTAAATATATATTTGTGTATAGAAAATATACTCCAAAATAGAGCAATGGCAAGCTTTCAGGTAGGCCCCTAACCTCTCATCGGCTGGCAGAAAGCACAGGTATAGGGACTGAACTTACTAAGTGGAGGGCTGAGTATTCCATTTCAATGAAATGAAATAGCAAGCATTTCAATACTATAAACATTTGTTAAATGCTTACTTCATGGAAGGGCACTAAAACAAAGATGAAAAAAGAAGTAGTCCCTTTCCTTGAAGAGCTTATAGTTTAATAATGAAGATAAGGCATGTGTGCATAACACAAAGAGAATGTGGTAACTCCTAAGAAGAGATCCCCTAGAAATATTATTTTAAAAATGAGGAAAAAAGCGACCCATCTGAAGTTACTACTTCATCTGGGTATAGAAAAAACTCCTGGTTATGGCTATTCAGAAGTAACTCACATTTATAATAGCACTTAACAGTTTATAGAGCAATTTCCTCACAAAACTTTAAAAACCTGTGGGGGGAGTTAGTAAAACTATTATCAGTCCCATTTTAGAGACAGGGAAACAAGTTCAGAGAGGACAACTGACTTGTCCATGGTTACATGACCAATAAGGAAGCAGAGCCAGCAACTGTGACTGCCAACCATATTGGCAAGGAACCATATACTTCCAGGTCCAGGTGGACACTGACCATTCAATAACATCCAGTTTCTGGGCAGAACCCGAGTGACATGGTCATCCTCAAAGCAAACTGTTCCAACAACCAGCATTTGGCTCAGAACTGAAGCCATCAGCTGACACACCAACGCAAAACTGAAACTAGAGAGTCTATATTTCTAATCTCAGGCAAGGGCCAGTTGAGTGTTAAAGCAAAAGGAGAACCAGACCAGTGGGAAGAATAATCTTAGACCTATTTTATGTGGGAATTCTTCTCACATGCATCCCTCAGATGATAGAGGAAAAATGTCATTTTAGCAGCAGAGTTCTGTCCAAACATATGCAGATAACCCTCTAAACTTAAATATCTAAAACTTAGCTCTCAAAACCTGGCTTAAATATTTGAAAGTATTTGAAAGTATTTGAAAGTCACCTGTATCCCTTTTCAAATATTTTGCTGTTTCAAAAAAAATTTTTTGTCAACTTGGTCTTCTCTCACCCCAATTATTACATATTAGTGAAGGTTTGCTATAGTTGGTAGCACTTCACAAACTATAACACTTATTTAATTAATGGTACTCCCAGAATAAAAATTGCCTTAGATTCTAAGATAGAGGCTAAGATCTGATATAGCAAATCTTAAAATCCTAGATTCGGAACTAGTTGTTCATCCTTATTTAAACCTCTATCTCTTTCTTGGGTTAACCTAATTGTTTTCAAAGGTATAGTGGAGGCAGGTGGGTAGCTCAGTGGATTGAGAGCCAGGCCTAGACATGGGAGGTCCTAGGTTCAAATCTGGCCTCAGACACTTCCCAGCTGTGTGACCCTGGGCAAGTCAATTGACCCCCATTGCCTAGCCCCTATCACTCTTCTGCCTTGGAACCAATACACAGTATTGATTCCAAGATTGAAAGTAAGAGTTAAAAAAAAAAAAAAGCTATATAAATGACAGAGCTTCCAACACCACTCCCCTACAATATAACTTTAACAAAGCTGCTCAAGTATTCTCTACTTCCAGTCACTTCAACCATCCCATCCCCCCACATTAAAGTTCTAGAGTGTTTTCTCATTGCCCTTTGGAGCAAATTCAAAATCCTTGCACTGCACTTTAAATCACTTCATCAGGGCTGGTTGGTGGAAAAAGCATTGAAGTCAAAAGATCAGAGTCCTCTTTGTATCCACGGGAAATTACTTCATCTCTCTGTATTTCAATTCCTTCTTCTAGTAAATGGGAATAACAAACAATACCTGTGCTACCTGCCTCACAAGACTGTTAAAAGGTAAGTTGTTTGTTTCAGGCAGTGCTGTATAGTAGAAAGAGCACTGAACTAAGAAACTTGGATTTGATTGAGTCCTAGATCTGCTACTTATTAACCAAAAAAAAAAATCAGTTTAAAAAATATACTTAACTACAAGATTATGAATAAGTTGTTTCATTTTACTATATCTCAGTTTCCTCATCTGTCAAAAGGGGGAAAGTATCATACAATGTTCCTCTACGGAAAACTTTCTGTAAACTCAAAAGCTATACAATGACTATAGATAGTATAGTATGGTGACTAGAAAGTGCTATTCCATCACCTAGGGAGACCAAAGTATAACAAAGATTATACAGAAAGAGAGAGAGATTTCTAAATATTCCTAATAACACTGTCCCAATCAACATTATTTCACAATAATATCATTATTACATGATGACCAAACCATACCACAATGTCACAAAACTCCACTGAAGTACATACCATTCAATTAACCAAAGCCTGACACATTTATAACATTGTTTCTGTGGAATAAAATAACCTCTCTTAATATTGTTTCACCAATTGTGTTTTCAGGGAACTAATTAATGGCATTAATTGCCTGTACTGAATATCTAAAATCTTATCAACTAATTTTTCCACCTCAAACACAATACAATCTCATAACATGAATCAACTACTCCATAAAATACAAAATATTAAAGTGGATCTAGGCATATTTATATACTGTTGTTGTTCAGGCATTCAGTCATATACTACTTTAATGACCCTGTGGACCACTCTGTTCATGGGGTTTTCTTGGCAAAGATTCTGAAGTGGTTTGCCATTTCCTTCTCCAGTGGATTAAGACAAATAGAGGTTAAATGGCTTGCTCAGAGTCACATAGCTAGTAAGTGTCTGAGGCTAGATTTGACCTCAGGTCTACCTGATTCCAGACCCAGCACTCCATCCATTGAGCCACTTAGCTGCCTCTCATATTTATATATTCTCCACTAAAAATTTAAGTTTATGAATTCCTATTTTAAAATGTTAAAATGTATTGCAAAAGAATTTGCTACAACGTCATAGTTCAGTTCTCAAGTTAAAAGGCATAAAGAAACTGGTATCCTAACAAATAAAAGTCATAGAATAAGTAAATTGTCCAAGGGATTAAAAGATATTGTGAGAGGCTCACAGAAGCATAGGTTGAAAATAATGAAAAGCATGTTTATTTTAGTTTTCTGGAGAAATGGAAAAAAAATCAATTTAAAAAATATACATAACTACAAAAAAACTGAGGTCAAAGACAATGGACAATATTGCTATCAAATTATTTTTAAATGTTTTCCTTCATCTCTGTTAATGACCTATAAGCCACAAAAGTGGAAAGTAGCCTGCACTGTCACAATCACTGTACTATATAGACTTGCTTAACTGTTTCAAGGGAATATACTTTGTAGGGGATTTTGGGGGGGTGTTTGTTAGGAAGTTTTTCCTAATTAATTGCCTGTACTGAGTATCTGGAATCTTAACAACTAATTTTTCCATCTCAGACACACTACAGTCTGATAACATTAATTAACCACTCCATAAAATACAAAATACTAAAGTATATCTAGGGATATACATACATATATGTGTACATACACACACACACATATAGTTGTTGTTGTTCAGGCATTCAGTCATGTACTACTTTAATGACCCTGTGGACCATCCTAAAATGTATCAATACAGTTTAAAAGAGAAAAAAAATTAACCTTTCAAGTTTACAATGTTTTAGATAAATATACATATATATATATACATATATGTGTGTGTTTTTGTCTGCTCCCACTAAATGCCTCATTCCAAAAAGAGAAATTAACATTTCAACATCTAAGATTTAACCCTCCCAGAAGATAAGTCCCAAATATACTATGATCACTCATATTTGTTAAATGATACAATTGTCAACTGTGTTAAGTACAGTTTATAAAGTTACTTTTACTGTCCTTTTACTGTATGCCTTGACTGGTGTACTTTACTCAATATGCTGCCCCTTTTTTCCATTCCTTGGAACCCATCAAACAGTAAATGAATAAAAATCATAATACCACATGCAAAACTGAGAAGCAGGGGTAATTCGTCCACAACCCTATTCTGCCTGTGCCCTTCAGAGTGAAGAGCAGCACACCAAACTACCAAGCATAAAAGTTCTGAACATAGCAAAAAAATTTTCAGTGAGTTACAAAGTGCAATTTCAAACCTTGCTAATTAAGCCCTTAATGCTGCCTTAGTTAAGTATATTTTCACTAAGTTCAGGCTTTTAAAAATTACCTCTCTACAGTTCCTAAATTTTAAAAATTACCATAATATACTTGGAGTCAGGGAAGTAATAAGGATCAAGCAAACATATTTTTGCCAGATGGTAGGATTACAGAAGTGTCAATGGGTCTTGGATATGTACCACCACAATTATGGAAATTAGAACTGAGAAACCTTTGAGATAACTGAAGTGCAACTGCCTCATTTTATAAATAAGCAAAATTAAATTCCAATAGCTTACATGAAGAATAATAGAAAGTACCAAAAGGAAAATGTGTATTTTGAAAGTGACAAATCTCATCAGTCATTAATATCTGCTTACCCACAATCTCTGACTTCAATTCAGGATAACTTAAACTCCCATAAAGCATGGACTGTCATTTTTGGCTTTGTATTCCCACAACCAAGTATGATACTTCCACATAATAGACATCTAGTAAATGTTTACCAAATGAAAAAGGTATAAATTAATTCCTTTCCTTAACACAGTCACATCATACAATATCTCAATACCACAAGTTATTTGATGAACTGAAGGCTTTATAAGTAATTTTTTACTTATATGTTATATATAATGCATGCCTCTTTCTTTGTATGCCCCCTAAATAGGATTCTTTACCCAATTAAAATTTTAGTTAAACAGAGAAAAAAATTTTATTAAAAAAATAAAACAGGTTTAGAAATGTGATGAGTAAATTAGTACCAATTTTATGGTATGTTATTTCCTAATCTGTTAAAAATGTATGTCCTATACTAAAAATGATGCCAAATGAAAGCAATTTTAAAAATAGCAATACTAAAGCTTATAGATCTTTAAAGCTAAATTCAACTAAAAAGATATGAAATTTTGGTGGACTTAAAGTCTCAAAATTCTTTTTTTTTAACTAGAATTTATATGGTTAATATGAATAAGAACAATAATAATAGCTTGGATTTCATTATACTTATCAAAGTGTTTTCACATATCATTTGATCCTTATTATAACCCCAAAGGAGATGAAGCACATTGTAACATCCCCGTTTTGCAGATGAGGAAACTGAGTCCTAAAGAAAGGAAACTTATGACTTCAAAAAATTTTTAATGAAACTAAAAGACAATCTTTCTGCCATGACTGGCAAGCAATCTAGCCTTCAGGGAACAAAATGTTTTAAAACATGAAGTGAAATGATAAATTTCAAAAGTTCTTAAGTAAGTTAAATAATATCTTCCAATCTCTCTACCAATACAGTTTTGAAAGTTTAGGGGAAATAAAAGCTACTAAATACTTTAAATCATTCTTTCTGAAAGTCTCACATGTGTCAGCATTGTTCATCTAAATCAGGATAGCAAAAATCCAATTAATTTTAGGTCCTGATAACTAATATCATTCTAGGATAACTGATCAGCCACAAGGAATGGAGAGACAGAAATACACATACCTTTCAACTGGTCAGCAACAACGCTCTGGCCAACTCGTTCAATAACTTTCCCATCCTCCATTTCATAACGATCATCTAAATATTTTGCTGTAGCTTCCGAAATATGAACCTTGCCAGCCACACCCAGCTGCTCCATAAGATTGGCTAAGTTCACATCATTTGACCACACGTCAAATTTAAACCTCCTCATGCCCAGAATGCCACATAAAACTGTCCCAGTGTGAACCCCAACACGCATGTTCACCATTTCTTTCTTCTCCTGGCAGAACTGTTCGATGGCTTTAATCATGCCTAAGCCCATTTCAATGCAACAATAGGCATGATCTGCTCTGGGTTCTGGACATCCTGCTACACAATAATAGCAGTCGCCCAAAGTACTTATTTTCTCACATTTTGTATCTTCACATAAACGGTCAAAACGACCAAACAAATCATTCAAGAGACCCACCAGGGCATGGGCAGATTTGTTGGCACTCATTTTAGTGAAACCAACAATATCTGCAAACAAAATGCTTACTTGTTCAATTTGCTGCATCTTAAACGGACGAAATATTATGGGAGTTTTCTGTATGGAAGACTTTTTCTTCCTATTCTTGGGGCTTGAGGTGGAATGTCGTTTGACTGAGTTCTCACTTTCATCATCCCCCTGTTTCATTAAGTCATCAGCTATGATCCTTGGCATCACAGAGTGAATCATTCGCTCTTTCAAGGCTTTTTCTACCTCCAAGTCTTTCCCATGCATAATTGATTGTCCCACTTTAAGGAATGTGCTCCTTGATCTAACTTCAGACATGATAAATAAGTGAATTCCAATAGCATGAATACATATGTGGAGCAAAGCTTTGCTTAGCAGCTCCCAGTGCATGGGTCTTATTCCAGGTGATGGGAAACAGCATTCATCTCGGAAATGATACCCAAAGGTCTCAAAAAGAATAGAATAGGCTACTCCCAAAAACAAGCTTAAATATAGAGGTAAGTGCATAACAGCATAGAGTAACAAGAGCACTTCAATGCACATTGAAAAACTGCCTACTTGAGACAAGCAAGTATCTGTGGATATGGCAAGGGGAGTATGATTGAAGCTGTCATCACTTCCTGAGAGAGGTGTCAAAACCTGAAACTGTGAAGCTAGAGTCAGAATAAAAACCAGGAGAATGAGAATCAGTGAGGTCCACACATAATGCCGAGCATAATGCTTAGTGAAGGTAAATAGAAAAAAACATACACACACCAAAAGGAAGCACAGAGTTGGTACCACAAAAACAATCATTTTAGATTGCATGTGAATACCAAAATAGATGCCCCAAAGAAGGCAGGCCACACTGATGTAGAAGAGAGCATAGCGGAACCTGCGCTGGGTCTGTGGAAAGCACCTTTCCATGCAAGCCTCCTCTAGGTTGGTAGAGTCAAATTTGGGGTTCCACCATCTACTAGAAGCTCTCTCAAAAAGCTGTGGGAGTTTCTTTTTCCTGCGGAGGCCTCGGTTTCCACCTCCGGTTCTTCTGAGAACCCCTCCTGATTCACCTGAGCTGCTACAACTGGAGGAGATGCTATACTTGCAGTGTTTGGGGTGAGGATTGGAGGAACAGCCCAAATGCTGCTTGGGGTTGATTTTTACCCGGACACTGTTGCTGTCTCCACTGGAGTCACAGCTTACCTCCGTGCTGTGGTGATGCAGCAGCTGCTGGTGTGGAGGGGAAGCCATGTTGACAAACCTCTTAAAGGTTACTGGAAGTTATTATAACAATCCTGATTATATCGATATATCTACATATATAAGTGTGACCGCCAAAAGATCTGTTATCTTTTAAAGCACTGGTTATTCACCCCTGGGTGCTTTCAATGTCCTGGTAAGTTCTCACTATATGCTCACAGCATTTACTGGCTAATGTCGAATCAATGCTTCAATTGTTCAGTTTCAAGCAAGAAAGTAAAAAACTTAAAGACCTAAAAGGACCCATGCATTCATGAAAGATGCTGGAATACGTATTACCAACTTGCTATTTCCCAGATTCCTCTCTACTGACTTTGACCCTTCTGGTCGTTGCTTGCACCGCGTTGCTTTCCCTCCTCCCACACAGTTCTTCCCCAACAAACTGCAAATCTTTGGGGAAGTCCAAATCTTGTTCATTCGCAGCATAACAATCTCCTTTCCGAAAACAACTCTTTCTTCTTGGAGTACTTCATGCTCCAGGATGGGGGGGGGG
>NC_058130.1:145495592-145513740 GCF_016433145.1 Gracilinanus agilis
TCTCTCTCTCTCTCTCTCTCTCTCTCTCTCTCTCTCTCTCTCTCTCTCTCTCTCTCTCTCTCCCTTCTCCCCTCTCTCTCTCTCCTTTCCTCCAATAAGTAATAGCAAGCCTTCAGAGAAAGCAAGCTGGAGCTGGGTTCTAGAAGGTATAGGATAAATTTCTAAAGATATAGTCTCTCTTCAGCAATAGACAGCTGTTGTGCATTGTGTTTATTGCTAGTGATTAAGATACTCACATCTCTGACTCAAATTATTGAAAAGCAGGATGCTAAACCAATAGTTAAGAATTGGCACTTAATGGAATGCACTCCAATGCTTTGAATTAGTCTGGAAGATGTTATCTCTTTCCAACATGAGTGGTTTTCAGGGAGGAGCTGAGTAGAGGGGCAGGATGTGGAAACTGGACAGCTTCCCAGTGTCTCCTGAGTCAGGTCTTCATTAATATGGTTTGTAATTTCATTTGAAGTATGTTCCCAGAACATCTGACACACCCATATCCAAATGTAAGTACCAAGTCGTACACATAAGCCAAGTAGAAATGATTTTTGTATTATCTGACACTTCTTAACCTCTCTAGTCTCTACCTTCCTCACCTATAAAATAAGGAGATTTGATTAGATCAACAATGGTGAACCTTTTAGACTAGTGCCCAAACTGCAACCCTCACTCCACATGTGAGCCCCCCCCCTTACCCTAGAAAGGGGAAGGAGGAAGCACTCCCTTTGGGTTGCTGGGCAGAGGGGCGGGGGAAGTGAGGAATGTCCTTAGGCACGTGTGGAGAGGGGGAAGGGAACAGTCTCTTCCAGCATGCTCTAGCACGTGTGTCATAGGTTCACCAACACCGAACTAGATGATCTCTGAGGTTTCTATTAGTTCTAAATCTGATAATACTACAAGGAGATTTTTTAAATCCTCTTTAATGATATAGCTATGGTCATCTCATTCATAAAAACATGATCATCACTGAGGAACTAAGAGTTCATCTTACCTGACTTGGGTTTAAACTTTGCTCTGTTCATTGAAGATACTTAAAAGTTTTGTAGCCTATGCAAACTCTACATGAAAACCATGAATAAACTCCATATTATATTGCCAAGGGTAGGGTCAAAGGCATAACTGGCTGGGGTATGTTATAGCAAGTAGCTTCCCATGGGAGGTCTGGCAGAGCTGTCATAATATAAATGATTCCATGGAGTGGGGCCAGAAACAAATGAATAGTCCTTTAGGGAAGAAAAATCAGTTATCACATAGCAAGAAGGCAGAGACCAGAGGCAGAACCCATGTCCAGTGGCAGGTGGTCAATAGAGGGGGGGGGCAGTCAAGTATGATCTAAAGTCTGGTAAGAATCCAGGATGATGAGATGTCCAAGCAGGTTTAAACTTATACAAAAAAAGCATTATTTCCCGATTTGACTTACTCAGAACAATGAATATTCTGCAGTTTTTTTGAGCCCTAATGTTTGGAGCTAACCCTGTCCCTCTTTATCTTCTACATAAGCTATAGCTAAGGACAGTTCCCCACCAGCATCATGGTCTCCTGCATTGGAACTAGCTGAATTGGTACAGCAACACATGCTACCCTTTGAATTTTACATTCAGTCAGTCAGTGGCAGCTAAGCAAACACTAACCACAAGGCTATCAGAGGGTAGATCGTTCCCTGTCTGATATGTTGGGAGGCAAAGTGGAGAGAAGGTGCAAACCTCCAGTAGAGCGAACACTGTAATAGCTGAAGAGCAAGGCCATAGATCAAAAGCCAAAGCAGTGAAGAGAATTGCCTCACCCATGAAGGTGGCAGTAGTGAAGGCTGTGTCAAGAACAAAAGGCCAAATCAGAAGCTGGTCCAAGAATGAAGCACCAGGATGAGGCTGGAAAAACTGAAAATTCAAAACAAGCCAGGAGAAAAATAACAACTGAATGACAATTTGTTGCATTCTATGTATACTATAGTAGAACATCTTTTTGAAGAAGGTTTCCATGGGCCTTCTCTTCTATTTCTTAAAGGGGAATGCTGTTGAACTTCAGGAAGGGTACACTAAAGTAACCAACGGGCCACAAACATAGTTAGGGAAGTATCTATACTAAGCAGTAACAGCTTCACCTGGTGGAAGGAGCAGATGAGAACAATTTGTTCCAACAGCCATGAAATTGGTGGAAGCAGGAGCTGTGGAAGTCTTAGAGTTTGATTAGACATCAAAGAAGCTAAGGTCATCCATGACATCCCAAACCATCATTAGCCATCTTGTCTCTTGCCTTGCCACTGAACTTTGATGATTCTGGAAAAGAGAATTGTGTCATTTGGTCCTGTTTGAGTACTAAGGACTACAACAACAACCTATGTGAGGAGATGCTTCCTGTTTAGTGGTTCACAAATCCCTTGGGATTCATAGCAACAATGGTCCAAGGGATTCTTGACAAAAATTTGTTAGAGTCAGAGAATCTTGAGTTCAAGTCTTGGAACCTCTAAGTCCAAAGATTTGTCCTTTTTGCCCTCTTCCACATGGCATCCTTTCAACAATTGTTCTGCCCGTTGGATAGAAATGCTATAAAGGGGTATAGGGAGTGGCTCTGAGTTCCCATAGGACCATGAGTGTCCCATCCTGCTCCTGTGGCCATATTAAAGGCTACTGCCTTAACCATAAAGGGCTGACTTGGGTCTGGAGAGAAGGGGATTGGAGGGGGAATTTTTAAGTTTCTCTCTACCTATCCAAAATTAGTTCTCTAGATCTTATGTTTCCCAAAACATAGACCATTTTTTCAAAAAGGCAGTGACTAGGACTACAATACTTAGGAGAACTTGGATGACTAGCAAAACATTTTTTTTCTTCCATCACAGACTGATAGAGCCAATGGGGATGTTAGAAGTCATCTAGTTCAAACCTATTTTACAGATGAGGAAATTGAAGACCAAAAAGTGGAAGGAACTTGCCTAAGGTTGTATATAGCTAAGTGGTAGAACTAAGACTCAAATCCAGGCCTTTTGCCTTCCTGCTCAGTGTTCTTTCTAATACATCTCACTATCTTTCTAAAAGATGTTCAGGTTCTCAAAATGACAAAGTTTACCCAATCAGGCTCATTCTCTCTCTGAGAATCATTAGTGAGTCATTACATTGTTTTGTGCCAAACATCAGCTCTCACGTCAATCTTTGTCTGGAATTCTCACTTGTGACAAGTTGTGTCCCTATCAGAGCAGTGCTTGTCTTTGTTTTTATAAATGCTATTTAATTATTAATATTGGCACCAAAGTATAAGATTAGTGATGCTGGTAGCTCCAATAAGCCTAAGAAAAGTTGCAAAGTGCCTAAGTATGTTCATATAAGAAACACTTATTAAATAATGAAGTACGCAATTATTCACAATTTTCATCTTATGTGAAGGGTCTTAGAAGGTACTGATCACTTAAAATGAGGTTCTATTGGGTAGCCTTATTTGTACATGCTGACTTCTCTAGCAAACTTTCTTGAACAATCGTTCCACTTTTGTCATATATCCCTAGTGCCAACATAGTAGGTGGTTTAAATATTTGTACATGGATTGATCTTATTAATTTCTCCTTTCTCATTTATTAAAAAATTTATTGTGAGCCTAACAATAATCAACAATCACAGTCATTTTAATATGCTGAAGAACAAAAAAGAGAATTTTAAGAAATTGTGCCCAATTTATTTGTATCTCCTTCTTCATAACTTTTTTGTTTCCTTCCATGCCTTAAAAAAAAGTGTTACTGATACTTTTTTTGGGGAGAGGATATCTATCACTACCTACTAACTCTCTAACGCCCACCAAACAGGAGCCTTCTCTTACAGCACATATGTGTGGTCAAACAAAACAAATCCACAAATTTGCCATGGCTGAGAATACTTATCTTATTCTGTACCGCTAGTCCAGCACCTGTCTGCCAAGAGATGGGAAACACATTTCACCATCAGTCCTATGAAGTCATTCTTGTATGGTAGGCTTTTTAAATAAACAAGTAATCAAATAACAGCCCCTCCTCTTCACATAAATGCACGTTCTTCACTCTTTTTCAGGCCAACCCTACTGTGGTTGTTGTCCCCTGAACTATTAAGGGAAAATAGAATTGCAAAAGAGGGGATAAAAATTCATATCCATATCCACCACAGTAAGAGTCCCTGGGATATAACTGCCAAATGGAACTGAAGGGTCTATGGCTCTTCCTACACATATTTGAAACAGAACCAGCCTTCAGAGCTGGAAATCGAGGTGTGTTACTTAGCTGCTGGGGCATGAAGAGTCTACAGGGGTAGGCAAGGTAGAAGTATCAGTATGCAGGCTCCAAGGACCGAGTAATCATTCTTCACCAGTGAGAGAAGCATTATGCAAATAAGCTTGAGCCCTGGGTTACCTAAGATAAACTTTCTGTGTGCCATAATCAGGAGGCTACTAGAAAGAGGGCAAGAAGCACTGGATTTCAAATCAGCCAGCTTCTCTTTGAACCCTGTATCCTGTTCTTTCTTCAGATATTCCTTGTATATACCTTGTCTTCATCACTCTCTACCTTGTATTATATACTATATCTGCATACATTTACTAGTTTGCAAAGCACTTCACTTATCTGATATTTGTGCTGCAGAGTTGCCATGAGAATCAAGTGAGATACTGTCAATGAGCCAATTAATAAATATTTATTAAGCACCTACTATGTGCCAGGCACTGTGCTAATTGCTGGGAATACAAGAAAGACAAGAGAGTTCCTCCTCTCAAGTAGCTCACCATCTAATGGGAGACTTGATATGTAAACAACTATGTACAAACAAGCTATGTGCAAGATAAGTAGGAGATGATAACAGAGCAAAGGTGTTAAGAATTAAGAGGGATTAGGAAAGATTTGCTGTAGAAGGTGGGATTTTAGATGCAACTTGAAGGAGGAGGCATCTAGGAGGAGGAGGAGGAGGAGGAAGAGGAGGAAGGGGAAGAGGCTTATTCTATGTATGAAGCCCATGTCGGGAGCCAATCCATAGAGTGCCCTGTTAGAGGAACAGCAAGGAAACCAATGTCACCGGATCAAAGAGTATATTGGAGGGGGCATCTGGGTGGCTCAGTGGATTGAGAGCCATGACCAGAGATGGGAGGTCCTGGGTTCAAATCTTGTCTCAGTTCCTAACTGTGTGACCCTGAGAAAGTTACAACCCATATTGTGTAGCCCTTACCACTCTCCTGCTTTGGAACCAATACACAGTATTGATTCTAAGACAGAAGATAAAGGTTAAAAAAAAAAAAAGTATATTGTGGTGGGTGTGGGAGTTCAAGTTGAAAGAAGACAGGATAGGTAGGAGGTGGGCTAGGCTATAAAGGGCTTTGAATTCCAAACAGAGGCTATTGATTTCACCATCATCCTTCCAATCACTAATGTTTGAAACTTCAGGATCATACAGAATTCAGAATTACAGAATTTCAGAATTGCAAGGTACCTTCTTGACCATCTTGTCTGACCCATACATGAAAAAGAATCTTTCCCTTGACAATATATTTAACAAGTAGGCATTCGGCTTTTGCTTAAAGACCTCTAGGGAGGGAGCATTGCATTACCTTTCAGAGTAGCCTGTTCCACTTTGGGATAGCGATAATTGTAAGGGATATTATTACCTTACATCAGGCCTAAATTTGTTTCTATCTGTTTCTCCTAAGGGAAGCAGTATAAGTCTAATCCTTTTTGCATATGGCATACCTCATCTTGAAGGCAACTTTTATGTCATTTCTAAGTCTCCTTTTTTCCAGGCTAAACACATCCCTAGTCCTCCATCCAATCCTAGAATGAGCTTGCAGGGCATTGATTTCCACCAATGAAAAGGGAGTCTCACACTAATTGTTTTAGGGACTCACATTATTATTATTTCATCGGATTAGATTTGTCTTTTCCTTTTCCCCTTGCTCCATAGCCAATTGGTTGCTGAATTCTGTTGATTCCAAGTCCTTAACATCTCTCTCACCCTTTCTCCACTTAAATAGCCATCAGCCAGGTTCAGGCTCTTATCCTCTCTCACCTGTTATATTGAAATATCCTCCTAATCGACATTCCTACTTGGAATCTCTTCCCTAATTCATCCTCAACACAGATGACAACATAATTTTCCTGAGACGTGAGTCTACTTAACCATCTCACTCCCCTATTTTAAATTTTTTTACCACTAGGATAAAATGCAAACTGCTTAGGCTAGAATTTAAGGTCCTCCATAGGCTGGCACCAACCTTCCCTTCCAGTACATTGGAACTATTCCCATTCACACACTGTGCTACAGCCAAACTAGACTACCATATGTTCCCCAAACTTGACATACCATTTCCCACCCAATATATTCACACAGGCTGAATGCAATCCCACTTCATCCTCACATCTGCCTTTCAAAATCTTTATCTTTCTTCAAGGCCCAGGCCAGATGTCCCCTCCTCCCCATCATCTTCCTTAATGGCCCTTGCTGGGAGTATTTTTTCCCTCTTCAAATATTTCTGATCTGGACTTTGCCCCATCAATCCATACTGTACCTAGCTGTAAAAATCTGAAGCAGCATGGCATAATGATTATAGTCCTGGACTTGGTACCAGGAACTCTGGGTTCAAATCTCCCCATGAATTCTTATTCGTTTCACCTTAATGCTCTGGGCTAAAAGCTAAAATAGCCATGGCAAAGTCCTATGGGGAAGAGAAAGCACTTGAGCAAAGGACTTTCACTAAAGCTAGAAAGTGGAAGCAAGGAGAAGCTCTGCACCCATTTACCCACCGGAGTAATGCCTAGCAGTGACCATAAGACCAGCAGCCCAGCACTCAAAAGAGACCAATGAAACAATGTCCAGCAGAGACTCTACATGGCTGAGACCCAAGCAGACCAGGCCAGGATGAAGTTTGAGGAGGTGACCAGAAGATATATGGGTAGCCAGCCTTACAGCACTAAAATGATGAGTTGCCCTTCTACCCACCATACATGTTCCCTAAGTACATAGTCACATATGTTCATTTTGTGAGCCACCCTCTATATGTGCATCCTGGCTACACATGTACCTCCATGCATATACCTCCATGCACAAGCCCTAGCCACAAATGTATATGCCTCCATGTGTTTTTTCCTAGATGTGTCCATACTTCCCACTATGAGTATTTGTGAAGGAATATATCACAGGTTTATGGGGAAAATATTATGTTATGGTGTTTTCTTGGCAAAGATACTAGAGTGATTTGTCATTTCCTTCTCCAGCTTATTTTATAAATGAAGAAACTGAGGCAAACAGGTGAATTATCTTGCCTGTGGTCACATAGCTAATTAGTGTCTGAGATCTGATTTGAACTCCGTTCCTTCTGACTCAAAGCCTGGGCAGTCTATTCACTGTACCACCTCGTTGCCCCATTTATCTGTTGCAATCTCCTTTAGGACAGGGATTGCCTTTGTTTTGCCTTTGTATCCCCAATCCCTAAAACAGTGCTTTGCATACTGTAGGTGCTTAGTAATGTTTATTAAATCTAATCCCTCAATTATTATCAGTTGTGTAGTGAGATACAATAAAGGGGAAGGAGGAAAAAATGATATCCCAGTTGCAAAACTGTGAACTACTGAAGGGTGAAAGCACATAAAAAGCTTTGCAGCATTTGTCTACTGATGGTTCAAAAAATATATTTACATAAGCACACTTCAGGCACTGGCAAAATTAAAACCTTAGGGGGGAAATTCGTTTTTATTTGCCAGTCTGTTCTGTAAATAAATTCAAGCTGACAGATTCTAGAGAACCAATTTATCAGATTTTCTAACAGAGAAAATTAGGCAAAACAAAAGGTATTCAAAAGGGAAAACGACAGGACTCTTTTTCCCTGGGGCTCCACTTAGTCCTTGATCACTAAGGCCTAGAAGCAGAGGATAGTTCAAGGCTTGTTCTCAGCAAAATTATAAGGTCAGCAATGTTTGTCTGGTAATCTTCCCCACCTCTCTCTCTGAGTTCCTACTCCCCTCCTGATCTCCACCACCAAGGTGCCCAGCTGTATCTTGGTTTCCTACTCTGACAAATTTTGACTTTTATATTTCCACCGCCACCTTGGAAACAACCTGGGATTAAGGAAAGAGTGTTGGACTGACAGTGAGGAGACCTGGGTTCTGGTCTTGCCTTTGCTTTAACTTCAACAAATATTTATTAAACTTCCACCAAGAGTGTATATAGCACGTTTCCCGCCCTTCCCCTTTATCTGTGGGGCTCATTCAGAACTTCCTATCTTCCCTGAACAGGGCCCCAAGCTTGAATTCATTTCTCCACCCTCCTCTGATCAAAATTTATAGCTCTGCTTTGGCTATTAGAAAAGAAGCTTATAAAGTCATTAGAATGAAATCTTAGAATCCTGGTGTTAGAAGGCCAGTCCTTGGGTGAACCATGGAACAAGTCATAAAGAGTCTGCTTAATCACCTTCAAACTCAGAAAGTTCACTACTTTTTAATGTTGTTTTATTCCATTTGGGGGTGGTTTTGATGGTTCTTGCATTCTACATTGTATCAGGGTAAATCTATATCCTTGTAAATCAACCCTTATCTTCCCCAACTACCTGGTTGATTCTAGTCTTGCTGCCATAGCATATGAGAATAATAATCTGCCCCTCAATTTGAGTCCCCTTCATGTGCCAAAAACCTCAATTTCTTTAATGCCCCTCACATAGACAGAATTTAGAACCCTTCCCACCACCTGGCAAGGCTCCTCTAGTTTATCCGTATTTCCATTTGTAATTCTACGAGATAGCAATAAAACAGTTGGCCCAAAGCACTATGAAAGCAAATGGCCAAAAGAATGGAAGAGACGAGGCCCGAGTTTCAGCACTTGGCATTATGATATAAACATCCCCAAACCAGTTCCCCTGGTTAGCCCTTCTCCCAGTGACGGTACCTTTTGTAAAGGGTTGAGCCTTTGAAGCCTACAGCTGCAATCAGCCTTAGGAAAGGATATTCTGGAGCTCATCAGGACTTTGTGGTGTGATGTGCCTCTCAAATCACATCACAGAGGCATCCTAAGCTAATAATAGCTCCACTTTATATGACACATTAATCACAGCAACCCTGTAAGGTAAGTAATGTATCATTACCCTCATTTTACAGACTGAAGAAACTGAGAAGATAAGAGGTTTCTCCAACCTCATACAGCTAGTAAATTGGGGAGCCAAATCTTGAACCCTGGTCTTCTGACTTTAAATCCCCTATAAATCTGTAAAATGGAGATAATAATAACTACCTTTTATACCTTACAGAACTTTTCCCACTACAACATGTGTAAGAAATCCCTAATCATGTTCCATGTGGTAGTTTAGGCCTCCTTCTAGAGATCAGAGATGAGACAAGTATGGCTTGGTAGAAATTAAATTACACAGAGCAAAATGTATTAATCATCTATTACAAGCATTAGAACCAAATTCTAATCCTTGCTTTTAAATCCTAATCTGAAAAATATTGGATTCTATAGCCTCTAAAATCACAGAGAGCTCTAACTGATTAATTTAATAATAATATTAATAATAATTTAATAATAATAAATAAATCAATGACCCTTTGAGCCCTGCCTAACTATTAGCAGAGACATTATACAAGTCCCATTCCTTACTAGTCTTGCAAAACAAGATGATTTCAAAGGTTTCTTCCAATTCCCAAATTCTCTGTTTTAAGGATCCTTCCAGATCTAACATCCTAACTTGTTCTATGTTCCTTTCAACTCATTCTAAGATCCCTGCTCATTCTGAAGATTTAAAATGTTGCTGTTCTCTTTTTCTAGGGACCCCCTCCCCGAGGAAGTTGGTCTAGCAACACCATCTGCTCCTTGGCTCATCTAGGCAAGGTGAGATGTTGGGTAGTTAGGTACTGGGAAAAATAGGGTCAGCCTGTCGGGCCAAGTCTGCAAAGTCAGTTCAAGAGTCAGAGAAACAAGATTAGTAAACTGTGGTCCCTGGTTGGCAAATCAGTCTAAAACGAGAGAGGAAGGGCAGAGGTTGGTTGGAACAAAAGCAAAGGTTTTGAGGTTAGGTGAGGAATCAGGAAGGGCAAAGCAGCCAGGCTCCAAGAGCTCTGTGCCATGTTGCTAGGGCAGCCTTGAAATCACATTCCTGGGTTACTTAAGTGTCTGGGGAGGGCTAATACTAATCTCCTCCTGCAATGACCAGCTTGACCTTGCTCTTCCTGGTGTTGGGTTTGACCTTCCCTGACGCCCCAGAGTCCAAGTTGAACAGAAGTATCATCAAAAATGGCTGTAAAAGGAGCATAGACCATTTAGAAACTTAGAATCTAAGCACTGAAATGGGTCTTAGAAATAGAAAGTTAGAGGAGAAAGAGGTCTTAGAACACAGAATGTCAGTGCTGGAAGAATCCTCAGAAAATACCACAAGAAGCATCAGTGGTCAGAAAGAGTTTAGAATGTGGAATGTTCGATCTGGAAAGGATCTTAAAACAAAGAAACTTCTGGGGTGGCATAAATCTTACCATGTTGAGTGTAAAAGCAGGAAGGAATCTTAAAACAGAAAAGAACAACATTTTCATTGAAAGGGATGTTAGAGGTCATCTACTCCAACCCCTTCATTTTACATAGAAGTGAACTGAGTCCCATACACTTTCCTAGTGACTTGCTTAAGACCCAAAAGCAACTTAAGGATAGAGCTGAGACTAGAACCAAAGGCTCCTGAAGCAAGCCAAAGCATTCCCAACACCCCCCACAGCCAGGGTTGGTTCTTGTGGATAAGGACCAGTTGCAAAGGGAGAAGGGCTAGACGGGCTAGACAGGCATGTAGCTGAGTTATCTCTCTCCTTCTCTAAACCCTGGTGCAGCCCCCACCCCCTCCCAGCAGAGAATTCAATCTGCAGAGCCTAGATAGACCCCACAATAGGATAACGCTTCAAAGCCTCCAAGGTTGCCACAACTGAGCTGCTTGGTGCTAGAGGGATTCTCCCTGCAGATTTCTAAGGGCAGAGATGTATCAGGTACCTAAACGTGTTTGGGTCTCTCTGCATTTTTAGACTTTGAGTGACTAACTGACTTCTGTCAGGGCTGATATGGTTGGACAACACAATTAGCTGAAGTAGACAGAAGCAAACTTTGAGCCTGCCCATTGCTCTCACAGCCAAAATGCAGCAGCAGAAAGCCATAAAAATAGCAATAGTTCCTGTTTCTATAGTGCTTCCGAAGCACTTTCACTGCAGCCACCCACAAGGAAAGGAAGGGTAGGATCACAGAAAGAATACTGAATTTGGAACGAAAGTCTTTTGCCTTTGAATTTGGCCTGCCGCTAACTAACTCCCTGTGTGACCACGGACAAAGATTACAAGAGAACTCTCTGGATTTCCATTTCCTCTTCTATAAAATGAGGGTTTAGACTGGATAGAGGAGGCATTTATTTATTCCGTTCTTCCTGTGTGCCCGGGCGCTGTGCTAAACAGTGAGAAACAAATAAAAGCAAAATAATATAACAAATAAAAATAAACTGCCTATCAACTCTGGGAGGGAGGAGGGGAAAGGGGAAGGAGACAACAAGAATCATGCAACCATGGGGGGGGGGGGTAATTTAAAAATTAAATTAAATGAAAATGAAAAAAAAAGAGAGAGTCCCCTCCCCTTGAGTTTACATTCTATTGCAATAACACACAAAGGGCAGTTAGAGAGTAGTAGCCAGGAGTGAGGACTGGAAGAATCCAGGAGCCTGGGAACTTCTTGAAATGATGTTCCAGGGTGGGATTTACCAAACCAAGAGAGCAGGCAGGCCCCAGGGAGGAGACATTTGCAGTGAGATAGAGAAGTCCTGGAGAGGGAAGAGAATAAGGGCCAGAGAATTGCCCAGGCTCCTTCCAGTTCTAGATTCTATGAAGTAGTTGATTATTCCCATTTGACAGGTGAAGAAATTGAGGCCACCAGAAAGGAAGTGACTCGCTGGAGCAGGAGCCTAGATCTTTAAGACTGCCAAGCTCAGAGTTCTGTCCACTCTAGAAAGAAAGGGAATGGCCTCCTCGGAAGGAGCCAGGACCGGCGCGGTTCCTGGGCAAGGTCTGGGTGTAACCACACGGTGCAGAGGCCAGGAACACAGAGCAGTGGTGGCTGCATTTCCGAGCCTCGGGTGACCGCGTTTGGGCTTCAGGAAAGCGCCGTATCTCACAGCAGGATCTGGAGGAGGGGAAGCGGAGCAAGCTTTTCAGATGGGCAGTGGGAGGTTTCTTCCAGCATCCTTGTTCACAGTCCCATGTCAGAGAAATGGTATTTCTGTGGCTGGCCGCCCTCCGCCGAAGGAGAAATAGTCAGTGCTGGAATCCATAAACTGACCTTTGTCCGAAAGCCGGCTCCCAGAGGGAGCGCAGCTGGGGCGGCTTCGCCGCCTGCCAGCGTGAGTGGCTCGGGAGCCCGACTTCCTTCGGGAGGCCAGGTGGAGCCAGCCATTGTTGTGGAAAGTCCCCAGGTGTGGCGGGCCCACAGCGATTCTCTCTACAGGTCTTTCGGTAGGTTTCTTATCGTTCCGCCTCTGCCACTAAAGCCCACTCTAAACCATCCACAGCCACTTTGAATAAGAACTGGAAAGCTAGAGGGAAGGAGGGGGAAAGTAGCAGAATCACCAGCCCTAGAGGGACCTCGGACGCCATTCGGGTCCAGTTCCAGCCCATTATGGAGAAGAAGATGAAGATGAGAGAGATTTATAGAATATGTTCAAGGAAACAAGCAGAAGTGAAAAGAGAGGGGAGAGTGAAGTGAGGGAGCTGAAACTAGGCAGAACTCCCGGCATTTATTTCTTAATCTGGTGCTTTTCCCACTATACAAGGCCACATCCGAGGTAGCTGGAGAGTCAAGGAATTATTTAAATAAAGGGTCTGATGCCAGGACAATCTGAGACAAAACTGCATATTGGTCGGGCAGGATGACCACTGAGGTTGCATTCAACCCTCAAATTCTGTGATTCTGTGAGACAAAGAGGGGAGAATAGTGACAAAGTTGAGAGGAATAAGATAGGCCACAATTTCTCTGGGCCTTTTTCTTGATCTGTAAAATGAGAATGATAATAGCTAAAAATCACTAAAATTGTTCTGTGCCCACTAAAATTTTATGTTACTCAACTTCAAATAGTCCCTTAGAGAAGAGCACATCAATAATATATGAGAAGGAACTTTTAAAAGTATATGGGGAGTGGGCAGCTTGGTGACTCAGTGGATTGAGAGCCAGGTCTAAAGATGAGAGGTCCTAGGTTCAAATGTGGCCTCAGATACTTCCTAGCTGTGTGACCCTGGGCAAGTCACTTGACCCCCATTGCCTAGCCCTTATCGCTCTTCTGCCTTGGAACCAATACACAGTATTGATTCTAAGAGGGAAGGTAAGGGTTAAAAAAAAGTATATGGGGAAGGAGAGGGAGAAGGGGAAGGGAAGGAGGAGGGGGAGGGGCAGTTAGATGGGGCTAGAGACAGGAGGTCTTGGGTTCAAATTTGATCTCAGACTCTTCCTGGCTGTTTGACTCTAGGCAAGTCACTTGACCCCCATTGCCAAGTCCTTACAGCTCTTCTAACTTGGAACCAATATTTGGTATCGATTCTAAGACAGAAGAAGGTTTTTTGTTTTTTTTTTTTATGTATGAAGGATATAAAATACCTAACATAGTGCTAAATACATATATAGTTGTAGTTCAATAAACAACTAGATTGATTGAAAGGAACCTAAAACCTGACCACTGTCTATTGCAAGTGATTATTCTAATGTTTTATTAAAAATATATGAATTCCAATGGATAAAATATCATTTTTCAGTCACTCCAAGCCCTCATCAGAATTCTTTGTCCATTCACTCTTATTTCTCATCCTTAAAGATACCCACAAATGTACCACTTGCCACATTCAAAAATTCTGAAATCTCCTTAAACAGTCATAATATATTGGCTTTTCACCTCTCCCTCTGCCTTGCTTACACACGTTGACCCTTCATTTCTCTTCCAGGTCATCTCTCCTGCATTAGCCTTGATCCCTCAATTCTGTCCTCTGCTCTAGCCATCCTCTCCTCTTTTCCTCATCTTGGCCCCTTGGTAGATTAATTCAACTTTACATTATCCTCCTTTCTGAATCCTTAGCCTTCTTATCATTTTGATGATTATGCCCTGCCAAGCTTCAGCCTTGAATCACTCCCACTTTCCACAGTGGCTCTTCCAAACTTTTTCCATTCCTCCTCCTACTTCCCATGACTTCCCCTCTCTCACTCTCTCAGCTGAGAACTTTGCTCATATTTTACAGAAAAAAAACTGTCCATGACCTCCTTCTTCACCCCACTTCTTCATCTTCTGTCACTCAGATACCTTATGCCACTATATTCTTTATCTCGTCTCACATGAAGAGGTGTCCTTCCTCCTCATCAAGGCCAACTCTTCTACCTGCACAGGCGATCCCATTCCTTCTTGCCTCCTTCAACAGATTGCACCCTCTGCCACCACCACCCCACTCTATCATTTATTTTCATTCTCTCCCTATTTCCAGACTTACAAATCCATGTCTCTTTTCATACTAATAAAAAAAGATCCTCATTATCCTTACATTTCTGTTAACTATTGTCCTTTCTCTCTGTCTCTGTCTTTGTCTCCATGTCTGTGTCTGTGTCCCTCTGTTTCTCTCTCTTTGTCTCTCTGTTTCTCTCTGTCTCTATCTCTTTCTGTTTCTGTCTCCATGCCCATGTCTCCATGTCTGTCTGTGTCTCTCTGCCTCTCTCTCTTTTTGTCTCTGTTTCCCTTTCTATTTTTCTCTGTGCCTTTGTCTTTCTGTCTCTGTCTCTGTCTCTGTTTCTGTCTCCATGTCTGTATCTGTGTCCCTCAGTCTCTCTTTCTCTCTGTCTCTCTCTCTGTTTCTCTCTGTCTCTGTCTCTATGTCTGTGTCTCTCTGCCTCTCTCTCTTTTTGTCTCTCTCTCTGTTTCTCTGTCTCCCTCTATTTTTCTGTCTTTGTCTCTCTCTCTGTCTCTGACTCACTGTCTGTCTCTGTTTCTCTGTCCCTCTCTCTGTCTATCTCTGTCTCTGTCTGTCTGTCTCTCTCTTATAACCATTACCTTTTTAGAGTCTATACTAAATATTGGTTCCAAGGTGGGCTCACACAGCTAGGAAAAGCCTGAGGCTAAATTTGAACTCTCTCTCTCTCTGTCTCTCTCTCTGTCTCTCTCTGTCTCTGTCTCTCTCTCTCTCTCTCTCTCTCTCTCTCTCAAAATTTTACCTTCTGTCTTAGAATCAATATTATGTATTGGTTCCAAGGCAGAAGAATGGTAAGAGTTAGACAACTGGAATTAAGTGACTTGCCCAGGGTCACACAGCCAGAAAATGTCTCCGTCCACATTTGAACCCAGGACATCCTGCCTCTAGACCAGGCTCTCAATCCACTGAGCCACCTAGCTGCACCCTTGACCTATATCTTAATAAATGTTTGACTGATACATTATTCATTTTCCCTTCTTCTTTGTCCCTAGTTAGTACATAATCTGCTTTTTTTCATTTTGTGTTATTTCATAAATGTCTTTCCAGGGGGCAGCTGGGTAGCTCAGTGGATTGAGAGCCAGGCCTAGAGACAGGAGGTCCTAGGTTCAAATCTGGACTCATACACTTCCCAGCCGTGTGACCCTGGGCAAGTCACTTGACCCCCACTGCCTACCTTTACCACTCTTCTGCCTTGGAGCCAACACACAGTATTGATTCAAAGACAGAAGGTAAGGATTTTACAACAAAAAAAAATTTTTTTTTAATGTCCTTCCAAATTTCTTTGTAGTCTTTATAACTGTGGGTCTTAATTGTTTTACAGTACTCCATTACATTAATTTTCTTCAGCTGGTGGCAAAATGGATAAAGTATTTGGACTAGTGTCAGGAAGACTTGAGTTCAAGTCTAGCTTCAAACATTTACTAGCTATGTGACCCTGAACCTGTTACTTAGCTTTGGTTTCCTCATCTGTAAAATGGGACCAATAGTAGCACCTACCTCCTAGGATTGTTGTGAGGATCAAATGAGTTAATATTTGTAAAGCACTTTGTAAACTTTAAAGCATTATATCAATAATATTACTGTTAACAATAGATGTTCACTGAATTTAAGTATGTGTTTAACTGAGTTTTAATTTCTGATAGACTGTCAGTTAGCAGCTATGTGACCTTGGGCAAGATCCTTTAAGTATCTAAGCTTCAGCTTCTTCTGTCAAATGGAGATGATATCTTCACTGTCTCATTGTATTGTTGTGAGAAAAAACACTTCGTGGGTTCCAAAGTGTTGAATAAATATGAGCACTTATGTTCTTTTTAAAGATAAAACAGTTCCCCGCTTGGGAATTCAAAAGAAATAGAGATCATTTTATCAAACCAGTATGAGTTCACTAGTGGTCAATTCTTTCTTAATATATTAATTTCAAAATATGATTTCTGTCTCTGAAAAGCCATGTGGACTGATGAAAAGGTCATTGGTTTGGGAGTCTGGAAATCTGGATTCTCTTTCTGTTATAAAATTAACCAATTGTTTGACCATGAACAAGTCACTTCCTCTATTTGGGACTCCGTTTTCTCCTTTGAAAAATGAAGGGGTCAGACTGGATAATGATGAGACAGTAAGAATAACAACAGTAATAATGAGAGCTAGTACCTATATAGCATCTTGTTTGGAAAATGCTTTACAAATATTATCTTCTTTATTATTCTCACAACAATCCTAGGAGGAAAGTGCTGTTATTGTCCCCATTTTACAGATGAGAAAACTGAGGCAAACAACAATTAAGTGACTCGTCGAGGGTCACACAACTAGTAAATGTCTGAGGCTGGATTTGATCTCAGGTCTTCCTGACTCCATAGCACCCCATCAACTGCATTCCTTCCCACTCTTGGTGCTGAATTTCTAAAGCAGAAAACCCCATAGTTTGCATTTCTTTGTAAATCCCCCCCCAAACCTGCATAGCTATTTGGTTCCCTATTCATCTTGGTTAGATCACTTTAGCTGTTTTGCTCTGAATCAATTCTCAATCTTCCAAAAGAATAGCTATGCTACTACTCATTTACCAAAGTGAGAGCTTTATTCCTCCTAGGGCTTGGGGAAATTAGTGAGTTGACCTAACCACAGTTGAATTTAGTTCAGAATTTTCTTTAAAAAGCAAAGAAGGCAAGGTCAACAAGATAAGGCATGGGAGGGAACTGTGACTCAGAGAGACTATCAGGAGCCTTTGGTCTGGAAAACGGTCCTCAAGGTGGCAAATATTAATCAGGAAGAGCCACTGAAAACAAAATCGGCATGAATCAAAGGTCTAGAAGCCATGTGTACTTGAAGACAATGCTCCTCACCTCTATCTCCTGGGCTAAAACACTGACCACCCACCTTATAACAACTAAGGAACAGTGTGGTGTAATGGCTGGGGGGTGTCAAAACTGGGGTCAGGAAGATCATGGACAAGTTATATGACTCTGAGCTTCAGTTTTCTCATTTGTAAAGTGAGGATACTACTAGTCCCTGTAGAAGGTTTCCCCAAAGTCATTGTGAAGGTCAAATGAAATAATGCATATTATATAGGTCCTTACAAACCTTAACATGCTCATTATTAGTAGTTTTCTTCCCAGTGTCTTGAAATATTCAGTGACTGATCTTCAGTGAATCAGTATATAATTTTTCATAAACTCTATGCGGAAATAGTGTTACAAAAGCCCCAAACTCTGAAGTAGGTAAAGTTGAACTTCATATTCTCTCTCCTCCTTCCCTCACACTTTCTATATTTCCTTTCCCACTGTTCCCCTATTCCCTGGGTCCCCAGCATCCCTCTGTTACTGCCTATCCATCACTATTGGCTACTAATTGTTAAAGTTTCCGCCTTGTTTCATTTGTTCATTTCCAGTCAAGGTAGAACCATGAGGACCTTGGAACCCAGCATCCTAAGGACAGAGATTGCCATCAACCCAGCAGTGAAGACCCGGTTTTGGGTTGCTGCCCTGACATTTACAAAGTATATGGCCTTAGTTTAATGGGACTTTGGAGCATCCCTATATCATCTAAGATGGAAGTGCCCATGTGAGAGATGCTAGGAATCTGTTTCTGAGGGAAGACATCTGTGTTTGCCAAACATGTGGGAGCAGCTCCTTTCCAATGACTTGACTTTTTTGTTGCGCGCTCTCTCTCTCTGTCTCTCTCTCTGTCTCTCTCTCTGTCTCTGTCTCTCTCTCTCTCTCTCTC